>NC_091477.1:30541158-30748658 GCF_036971445.1 Narcine bancroftii | reverse complement strand
CTGCAATCATGGTTTCTGAAGTGATTAGCATGAGCTTCAGTTGCTGAAATACCCCTGACTGAAAGGTCTCGATAGATGCACAAATAAAATATTGCCACAGGACTTTGAGTTGAAACAGCTAAAGCATCAAACACTACTGGCATACAAGTAGTTTCACTGTCTACATTCCATGCTTGTATACCCAGCAGAAATAAGATTGGAGGTCACTGTGTATAAAGCATTTGACATTTCTGTTACTGAGGATCCAATGAGTTTTAAGTTCACATACAGAAGTCAGACATATACCACATCTATTGTTCTCAAGTTGCTTTCAAGTCTTTAATACTGATGTTTTGAATGCATGATTTGAATTCACATTTTATGCATTGGTATCACAAGAAAGTACAAGAGTAGGAGCCACTGTGTGAACTAGGTTGCACCCAAAAAACGTTGGTTGCTTTGAAAAGATTAATTGTATTGGAGTTATTAAACTTCCAAGTCCAGTGAAGAACATGGCAATGCTAATATTGGTGTAGAGACAGGAGAGAATATGCTGTAAGATCTCCAAATACAGTGGCCAGACATAAAATGTAATGAATCTTTGCATTAAAATGCAGGCAACCCCTGTGTTATGGGGGGGAGGGGGGGGGGGCAGTAGCGATTAGAAAGCAGTCTATAATCATGATTTTCTCTGATGCCAAGTCCTGATAATTGTGCATTCACCAAGAAATGCAATTGCCAAAACAAAAATATTGTTTAATCTGCTTCTTTTCACATGAATTCTATGTGAGCGAATTTTTGGCAGTGATTTGTGAAGTTTGTAAGGGCAAATTACCAAAATGGTGATGGTGTAAGCATTGTCTCTAACAGGCATATGCTTTGCAACAGATTCTGAATGATTTTCTGCAACTGTTGACAACTTAGTAAAAACAGACCTGATGAAGTATATCCACAGACACTGCCTGACCTACTGAGTGTTTCCAGCACATTCTGTATTTAACACCTGAGATTCCAGATGGATGTCACTGCAGGTCCCTGACAGATTGATTCTCTGATCTGAAGTATAGCTACAATGGCAAGCATGAATACAATTCTGCTGACTGCATGGATTTAGCTGAAGTAACTCAGCTCATTTTCTGAATGTCATGCCAGGGTAAAAACAATGTTCCATGGTTGCATTTTTCATAATAATTAAACAACTTAAAAAATAATTGCTTGTCATATTTTTATGGTGGAATTGGAGAATGAAAAGATACAGTTTAGGTTCAGCAATGAATCTATTGTTTTGAATTGTCCTTGGAAAATTTGACTGTCCCTAATGTATGGTTATTAAATTTAAATGCACATTAAAACAAACCAAGGCAAACAAAAGGATACACCTTGAATAAATTTCAATTTTCCTTGAAATTCAGAATTGTAGCTTGTGGTGACAAAACCTAGTTTGAACAAGTCCACATCACACATGTAGAATGAAACACTGCTGTGACAAGTACATTTTTCTTCCACTCACAAAATGTAAACACACATGATGTATTGGCAAAAACACAATGGCCCAGATTGTGCAAGGCTAGGTTCTCTGCCCAACATTGCTGTTCAAGGATACCACCACCCTGAGCAGATTGCAGAGAGCTTTTCTTGTTGTGCCTGCATATCATCCCAGTGTCCAGTGGATAGATTCGATTGGCAACTGGGCCTCAAATGAGGTAGTGTGGAAGTACCACCCCCAAAAAACACCGGCAGCTCCTGACACAAGGCAGAGTAGGGGTGGAGCTTTGTTTTGTGTCAAAGCTGTCACTAATTTTAATATTTTAAATGCCCATGATTTTCAGTTATTTAATAACCATTAAAATTGAAATAATTTATGAATGAAAAATGTAAGCACAATATATTATGAATACAATTAAAATTGAACTAATTAAATTACTTTTTAAGAATGATGAATAATGAATGTCATAAGTTACTTCAAAAGGAATGCAATTTTTTTTAAAAAGTAACCTTTGCTACTTATCTGGATGTTAACTATGCTATTGAAGTCGATGGATTTGTGACTCCTGCACCTATTCTCAAGCTTAATGGTAGTGGACCCAAGCAAGAATGGGCCCTTCCTTCTAACTCTACATATATTTAGAGTTGATTTAAAATTAGGTTAATCTGTAAATTATGGACACAGAGTTCAGCTGCAAATCCAGGCTGGGTGAAAATGTTTGACCACTGCTATCATCACTCAGCCCATTTAAAATGAATACCATAGAGCTATTCCTGACAGAAGATTATCTACCTGATGTTAACTTTGTCTTTCCATCTACTAATGCCATGTCCTTTCAACATTTTCTGTTTTTATTTCATATTTTCTACAGCAGCAGTATTTTGGTTTCACCATATATATATATAGACCTATAGTTTTTGCATCACACAACAGAAAGGAAACAAAATGTTTTAAACTTTCAACCCATTGTGGTCACTTCTCTCTTTGATTTGTTTTCTGGCTAGCAGTGAGTTAATCTTTAGTTTTCTTCTGAAGATGCCTTTATCGGTAACAACATTTTATTGTGGATTCAGATGGTTCAGTTTGTCATTTGGGTTGCAGGAAGGCTGAAATTGGAAATTTGTTGCATTTTAATGAAGCCCACTCAAGATAAAATTCTGATATCAATCTGCAGGAATACAAGTAATGATTTTGACCTGAAGATCCAGTGAATCCCTTTTCTTTTGGTAGTTTCAGTGGAACCATGCAATATTAAAGTTTAAAGGAATAATCACCAAGCTAACGTGCCCAAAATTTGAAACCACCTTTTTGTACAAGCCAAGATTCCTACTTATTTTGGGAAAGCTCGTGTAACATACAAATGTCACACCAAAAGCAGTTCAGCCTGTTGTAAATTACACAGAAGATGGGATTGGACACAGTTCCAATAGCACAATGTCAGCTGGATCTGTAAAATCTTCACAGAGGGCTTGAAAGATGATTCAAGGTAAATCATGGCACCACGCAACTATAAATGGACAAATTTCCACAGGGGAATTGTACAGTAGAAACTAATCAAATAAATATATTATGGCAAGTTATTCCAATTTTTAAGTGCAGTGATTTTGAATCAAATTATCCTGGCTGGAATCAGGGAAGAACATGAAGCCATATGGTTTTTTACATAGCTGCTGCATAATGGGAAATTTTCGCAAAATTCCCACAACGCAGGCTGTGTAAAAAGTTCGGAACGGGAATGAGTCACTCATTCCCTTTTCAAAATTTTTCCTTTGGCAGCCCTAGACAATTTTGCGGACTGCCTGCTGTCTAAACTGCCCAATAATGCATTCAGCTCACGACACTGCAACGTGGGAGATTTAAATGTGAAGCAAGATGACATTTTCTTACCAGCAGCAGTCAACCACTATGTTGAATCATTGGAGTGGTGCTGGCATTAACGGGATCTGTGAACCTAGAGCCATTTTGCTCCTGTCTTGGGGCTTTTTCAATTGCAGGTGAATGACATCACTGACGATGTCAATGCAGTGACACCCTCCGTTGCATCGATGTCATATCTCATGGGCGATGTTCACTAACGTTCAGCCTACATAAATACCAGAACTACAGTACTTTGTCTATACATGCGGCGATATCCGTACACAGTGTGAGTGGAGTGCAAACGGCCACTCCAGAAGGTAAGTGTGAAAATCAACTATGTCAATGTTATGTTCTTTATATGTAAAAACTATAAAAATTTGATTTTTGCTTTGTTGCTGCTCTGTATCGTAACATCCAATTATGTTTCTTTGCTTTGTTTTTGACACAATTCAATTACAATGAACTGGATCTTTTTACTTTGTAAGCTGTTTGCCAGCATGAAACACAATGTCAGCATTAAATTCTCTGAACTTTCTTCAACTTGCAAACTTGCTGGCCCTGTGATATTTTATCAGTTGAAACTTGGCTAAGAGCACATTATTGCTACAATAAATATCTTTTAACATGTACATTCTGTACTTTCGACTGAATTTGAATTAGTCATTAAATAACTTTATTCTTATTATTTAATACATTTGGACTGTGTAGCTGCAGAATTCTCTTATAACCTCTCCAGCAGCAGAGACGGCAATAAATTTTACTAAGTAGAAAGGCCCAAGGAATGATTAAAATGAAAATAGAGAATTATTAAATACACTTGGTGGATTCTGAAATTTAAAGTCCTCATAAGCAACAAACATGAAAAATAAGGAAAATTGATAGTAGATTATCAGTAAACAATTTCCTTTGACCTTTCACCACCACATATCTTCAACCTTCAATGAACTGCCAGGAAAGGTAGAGCAATGTGTTACCCCTAACAGGTGTCGGGATGGGGGAGGGGAGGGTTTTGGGCAGCTTTGGACATCCGCCTGCGGAATCAATGTGCTCAATTCAGGATATCCTGGCCTTTTTGTGAGGCTTCAGCCTGATCTGTACTGGCAATCAATGGCTTAGATTCTGGGAAGTACAACCATTAGCATAGAAGATAGAATGGTTGTGATAGATTCCAAAATCTCCCAGTGATGCTTGGGAGGTTTGGATATCAATCTGCCTGCTGTGCTGGTCACTGGAATAGATCTACATAGGCAATATGAGGCAGAATGCCTGATTTTGGTTTTTGTCCTACTTTTTATCTGGTCGAGTTCTGTTCAGCGTCAAAATAGAATGCTACACAAAAGAAAACCATCATTTAATTGTATTTGAAATTAATATTATATCCACAATATAATATTCAGCTGATGAAAAAAAATCATAACAAAAGTGGTTTACCTGAAATGAGAGTTCTAACAGTTGAAATCCAGGATAAAATACATTAAGAGTAGCATAGCTTATCACCTATTTAATGTAAAAATTAAAATGTCACTTACCCGTTGAATCCCTCTATCCTTTTCCTCACTGTAACTGGTACCAAGAACTTCATATATGACATTTGTATTTGTACCATCATCTCTAAAACTGAGCATGCCTGTTAATCCAATCACTTTCCCCTACAAATAGAAGAAGGGGCACTATTGGAGGATTCTGAAATTTAAAGTCCTCGTAAGCAAAAAACATGAAAAATAAGGGAAGTTGATAGTAGATTATCAGTAAACAATTTCCTTTGACCTTTCACATCTAGTTTGCATGGATTCGGTTGGATACAGCCTGTTAAGTAGAGTTTCCCACATCCCTACATTCACTTGTTCCAGGTAGGGAAGACTGATCATCCTGTTCTCTTGTCCCTTTTAGTTAGGCAGTAAGGCCACATGGCAGCTGAGCTTCAGGTGGTGTGAGGCATAGTCCTCATCCACTGAAAATCTCCGACAGACTTTGACAGGTGATGATGCTTTGTTATCTTTTAAAGCAGTCAAAGATTTTAATAATTTTTAAGCTTAAACACAAAGAGACTATTAAAACAATTAAAATCACAAGGAAATTAAATACTTTAGAAGAATGAAATAAATAATTTCAATTTCATTAAAACTCTCAGAAAAAGTTCAAATATTCAATGAAAATAACTTCAGAAAATCTTATATTCTTTATTGCTTCTTAACCCACAGACCTAAATAGATAATTGAATTCAATAGGCTCTCTAATCCTGTTTCAGGTTTGACCAGAAGTAGTATGAAAGACGTGACATCCCAATGTAACGTAGCTGAATGTTTGGACAACTCCACCCGTCATACAGACTTCTGCGTTCAATACTGCGTGTATAGATCCGAGACATTCTGACATTTCAATGGCTGACTTGGAATGATGACAAGAGGCAGCAGGACCATTGCATAGAAATCAGACACTGTCCTATGTAGATATTGTAATGGATGAATCCAGATTATTGATGGCAGGTTATGTATCTGCAAGATTGATTATATGAATTCAGAATGCACTTTGTGAGCAGGACGATTTTCCCCACCTGTATCATAATACTGTTGTTATTGTGGAACAATTGCAGGGTTGACTGAGCAGAAGTCGCTAGAGATACAGTATGGTGCTTGAGGTGATTTTATGATGACAGTCTAATCTTTTGAACAAATATGCTGAATTAAGATTTTTTGCTTGCAGCCCGGATGCATAATTAAAGTCAATTAGTAATGGGGACTACAATCAGATGCAGGCTAGACAGGACATTAGGGATCTAATCAGTGATGTTGCACAAATCACTAGGTTTATAAAATTCAATTTGACAGTTTGCCATGGTGGGATATGAACACAAATGTTCTGCAATGCAAGCCCAGTAATCATTCTCCTGATCATAGGATTTTACTTCCACAGGTAATAGAGAGGCTGATTTTACTAGTGGATAGCCTTATAAAAGAGCACTTGGTGTCTCAACCTTGGTCAGAGGATTGGCTATTTGCCTCAAGCACACAATTTTTGGAATCTGTCTGATTTTGGAAAATTTCAACTGCAAATCAGACTCAATGCACAGGTGACCTCAACAGATGGAAAACAAGTTGTTATTAAGCTGCTAGAGACAGAGGCAGGCCTCCCAAAAGTTACAGGCAACCTTAAAGCTCCCAGAGTTTCTTTCAAGGTTCCAGCAAGGATATGATGGATTTGCATAAAAAAAACCATTAATTTTACATAGACTGACAAAACCACAATGAATAAACAAAAGTCTCTTTATTTTGTAATATTTTATTTATTGATATGAGCTATCAAATGTTTTTTTTTAATGTTCAATTCAACAATATTATTTGAATTCTTGATTTTTTTCCAGATTATATTGTATGTTTGGAGACTGAAATAATACAATTCTCCAATCCAGAGAACAGAAATAAAGTGATTATGGAATTTGTTTAGCATATATATATGGCAAGATACCCCAGCATCTGCATCGACAAATTTTCTTGTTTAACTGATTATGGGAGTACTTTGAAGAAGGGCTCAGGCCAAAATGTTGGTTACATATATTTACCTCCTATTGATGCTACAAGCCCTGCTGAGTTCCTCCAGTATTTCCATGTTTGGAACATCATTTGTGCCCAGAAATGTACCTCCATGCTTTATAATCCTTTCTATAACATTACGTTCCCAAGTGAATTAATTGTTTTACATAGATTATAACCTGCCATTTCATTGTGGCAATACTACTGAATTTTTAAAATAAAACATGCATAACCTTTTTAATTGCATCAAATGTAGACTTTCCACCTTGCCATGGCTTAGAATTTTTTCTTATGCATGTCAAACTAGCCATGCTATGCCATTTTCGATCTTCCAGCTTCTTATGGAATGCATCTGCCAGCAGCAAAATACTGTCATATACATAGAGATTGGAGATCTGCATAGATTAGACCAAAGAATAACTTTCAGCAAAAGAATAATTTTGAAACAAGTTCCCTGACATAAGGAAACTACAGACTAATGAAACTCTTCAGCCAACAACTCACATTTAATTTCTCTAATGAATTCTTCCCCTCACATCAATAAAAATTGAATGTGAAAATTTATCAGTCCTCTTGGTAGCACACAGATAGCTCTATTAAAGGTTTTTTGACGTTGACATTATACATTAATAATATCAAATAATTTTACCAACCTGAGCACTCAGAAGAAAACCTTAATTAAAACACCTAAAATAATTAAATGGACTTTAGCAATTAGTAAATGTATTAATCAATAGTTTGCTTTTAAGTGGTTTTATATGTAATCTGATCTGATTTCTGGTCAAGGTAGTATTTGCATTAAGGCCACGTGGAAATATCAATCAACTTAAATTATTTCTTGACTAAAGAGACAGGAACTTTGTTTAAATTCTGCACATTCAAGATAGTAGAGTTTCAATCTTCTGAAAAAGAAATGGGGGCTTCGGGAAAAAAAATGCCACAATATAAAATTGATGAGATATTTCAGGCTATTTTACAAAAATTCACAATCATAGCTCAATTTTCTAGCTATTCTTCTTTCTTCTTCAAATATTTTTTGTTGAATTTGACATAACCATCCATATACAAAATATTAAAAAGCAAGGCAAAATATTAATGTATGCATAACATAAAATAAGTAAATACAGTGTGTCTTATTTTAAATTCCATCCCTTAATATTAATAGTGATTATCTGTTAATTACCAATATAAATCAATTAATTGCTATTACAACAAATCGCAATAGATCTTAAGATTTAAAAAAAATACAGGATAATTAAAATTAAACCAACAAATCCACTTATCATAAAGGAAAAGGATAACCTTTTCAGGTTATCTTCATTTTGTGCAATTTTGTGAATCTTCATTTGTGAATCTTCATTTTGTGCAATTTAAGGTGAGACACAATACACATGTCTAAACTTAAATTATCCCATTTCTATTTGGATGGTGATCCATTTTGTGAAAAGTGTAACATTTTTGAAGTTTTTGAGAATGTCCTAAATTACAGTTATTGGCAGAATATTTTTGATTTTTTAATTAAATTAGATCCTTGCCTTTTAACTGCACGGTTTGGTTTTTCCACATGAACCAGATAAATTTTTAATTAGCATCTCAAGAGAAAGTTTTAGTCTTTAGCATTTTGATAGCCAGACAGGGAGTTTTAATGAAATGGAATGATGAACTCCCACTGACTCATGCACAGCGGCTACACGATGTAATGTCATATTTAAATTTAGAGAACATTAGGTATAGTATTAAAGATAAAAAGTTTCAGTTTAACAAGGTATGGGGCCCATTTATTTAATGGGTGCTCCAGAGCTGTTCCATCCATTTTCTAGACTTGATCCATCTTTGTATTTTTCTTGTAACCTTGATTAGAGGGTGGGGGTAGTTTAGTTTTAGCTTTAGTTTTTTTTTCCTTTTTTTTTTCCATTTTAGATAAGTGGATTTGTTGGTTTCCGGCTATTCTTGATGGCTTTCCAAAAGTATGTTTCAGTGACGTGGGAAAATACAAACAGATCTGAGCTGGGACTTCCAGAGGTGGAAGTGACAGTAAATCATTAGGAAATCTTGAATAGTGGAACAACTTAGTGACTGAAGTCAAGGTGAAACCTTAGAACTTCTACAGAAATTCACAGAGAAAAGGGCTGTAAAAAGATCTCTCCCATCTGTCAAATGTGGGCTTATCATGTATATTTTAAATGAACTGGCAAACAGCAGAAGCATAAATATAAGGGGAAGAAATTAGATCAGTAACACAAACCTTTCTCTTTCGTATGCGTTTGTAAATAGCAAGGGGAAAAGTCACAGAAGGAAATTCTTACACCTGTAAGTGGGAAAGATTTTTATCTCCCTGTTATTATCATATCAAACATAAGAAAGAAGAAGGAATCATTCATCCATCCTCTTGAGCCATCTGCTTTTGACCTCAACTCTGCTTTCAAGTCACCAGGCATAATTGATAGACAAAATTATTGATCTCTGCTTTTGTATATACTCAAATCAGTTGGTGGTCAGAGTTTTCAGAGATAGGCAATTCCAAATGTTCATGATCTTTAAGGGAAGAAATTTCTCTTCACTTTTTAAAAATAAATCAGCCATTGTTCAGAAATGCATCTGCTAGTTTATTTTCTCAACATCAATTCTATCAATTTTGTAAATGTTTCAATAAAATCACCACTTATCCTTCTAAATTCTGAAAGAAAAAAAACAACCTCAAAAGATAAATGCTTTCCATCAAGAAGAAACCTTTCTGAACTATCTCCAGTATAAGTACATCTATGATTTTGCAGTGAACGGGGATTCTCTCGTATGGTGTGGTGCTGATGGCTGGGCCCACTTCCCATCTGCTCACATATAATCCTGGTTTCTCACCTAAACCCAGAGCCCTTCCAAAGACTACTGTGAGACCCTACCCTTAGTTATAAGCTAATAAAAGTGTCTGTTCTGCCTCCAGTCGTGAGAGGATTTATTCACGCTACACCTTAAATAAGGAAACAGTATTCCAGACGTTGGTCTCACAGGAGTCAGATGTTGCAAACATTTTCCTACTCTTGTATTCTTTGTAATAAAATCCAAGTTCCATTGGTCTTTCCTGCATTATTTGTAGGCTAACCTTGTATCCAATTTATTAGATATTCAGATACTGTGAACCACAATGTTTTAGTCTTTAAACAATATTCTACTTTTTAATTTTTTTTCTACCAAAGTGAATAATCTCATGCTCCTCTCATTGCCCTCTGTCTGCCCTTTTTGCCTATTCATTTAACCTATCATTATCCCTTTGCTAACTATATGACCTAGAGAAATTAGTTTGTTATTTCAGTGTGAATATCATGTATAAAAAGAGAAGGAAAAAAATCACCATTTCTAAGTGATTTTATGGCTTTTTGGAGAAAATATGAGCAAAAAACACACTCCTAATACAATGTGCTAATTATCTATCTGTGTTAGTGTCTAATAAATTGGAAGGCAAAAAAAGTACTGCATATGGAAGGGAAACTGGACACACATACTCCTCATACATTTTTTAAAATAGCAATGAATTGATTTGAACACTCACTAGCTCTCAATTTCCATGGATGTCCAATTTTAAATACAAATAATGATGAAAATTATCCAAAATTCTACTTTTGTTTCTTTACCAACATGTTAATTTACCAACTGAAGTGGTGAATGCGGGCTCAATTTTAACATTAAGAAAAATTGGACAAGTACATGGATAGGAGGGGTATGGAGGACTATGAACTAGGTTCAAGTCAGTGGGACCAGGCAGATTAATAGTTCAGGCCGGACTAGAAGGTTGAAGGGTCTGTTTTCTGTGCTGCAATGTTCTACGTGAACCAAAAGTACATTAATATAGTCAAAACAATAGGACAAATGTATCAGAAATGAGTCATTTCAGCATTAAAGCTATCAAAATTTTTAAAAGGCTGCAAAAAAAAACTGCGAAAACTTTCAAATCTTTTACAAGTTTCCTTCGAAGATTAATTTGTCAGATATAACCTTTTCAAATGTTTCTATTCATTCAGGCCTGCCTTGGTTTAAAAAAAACCATTTTTTGTCTATTTAGGCCTGAGGAAACTACTTACCAGGCTTTTTTAATGGTCTGGGCACCTTCCAAACAGATGGCATTATCATCAACTTCTCCAGTTTCCATTAGCACCACTAACCCTGCACCCCCCCGCCCCCCCATCCATCCCTATTTTTTTTTTAAAATGGCGGTGCTGCTGGAGCAGCTGTAACGGCAGTACTACCCCTGGTGCAGACCTGGGGAGAGCGGGGAATGGAGACATAGCACTTCCCCGCAGGGCCCTACTGCCTAGTCTGACTGCCGATGGCTGCATAAAGGCCTTAAATGGCCTGTTAAAGAAGCCAACGGTATTTTATTTAAAATCTTGTGATCATGGGGACTGGACCTAACATGGCAGCAGCGGTCTTGATGAGTGGCAGACTCACCAGTAGCAGGGAAAAGATGCCCTTTGGAGAAGGAGAAGCAAAGTAGACTACCTTACTGACTTTGAGGATGGTGGTGGTCCAGCGAGGGGCTCTTCGACGGAAGGACACACACGTGGTGAGCTGTTTGTGACTTGCAGGGGAGGAACCCACACAGGCTGTGGACAATTTGAGGGCAAAAGATTCACACTAGGCTGCATATGGCTGGGGAAAGCTCATGAGAACCAGGTATCTGAAGCAAGATTAGAGATGTTGATGAAGGCAAGGAGGGCTCCAGAAAGATTTCTCATTATGTTGGAGGTTTGGGTCTGCGCTTGGGTTGCCGATGGTTTGAAATGAACTGGTGTTTGTGTGGCTGTAGAGTCTGTGGGAGCGCTAAAGATTAATCCGCAGACACTAGGGGAACTCCCTTTTTCTTCTCTTTCTTTGACTGTAAGGGGTTCTGGGCACTGCAAACACCAAATCTTTGCCTTAGGGCAGACTAAAGACAATTTTGCATAATATTACATTCCTTTTTTATTAGATGACTATAGTTTCTGATCAGATCTCTCCTTCCCTTTCCTTCTGTCTCCTTTTTTTCTAGTGCTGCATTCACAGGGCTAACTCTTCCCTGATCAATTCTCACCTTTCCTATCCTTTCCTCCTATCCATGGCCAATTATCACCTTTTGACTGTTGGCCTGTGATCCTCCCTTTGTTCTTTCTTTCCTTCACCACAGCCTCTTAATTCAGGCATTTGCTTGCTTTTTATTCATACCTTGAGGAAGGGCTCAGGCCTATAACATTGGTGTGGAACAATCAATAACCACAAGCAGACATGGTAAGTGATTAAAGGCTTTAATATCCAGAAACATCAGGCATGCCTCTATATGCTGCTGGCTGGATCCAAGGCTGGTATGGAGGAAGCAGATTAGGGCCATCAGACTTTATTGGGAATCTACAGGGATGAGTTACAGGGTCAGAGGTGGGCCTGTACAGTCTAGTGAGGTCACACCTGCACTACCATTTTCCATCACAGTTGGTTATGTATCTTTACCTCCTATCGACATTGCAAGACCTGCTGAATTTCTCCAGCATTTCTATTTCATTACAATCACAGCATCTGCAATTCTAGCAAACAAATATATAGTTTCACATAATTGAATGAGAATGGCTTCTGTAACAAAGTAGCATATGGCTTCTCCTTGCACCATTTCCATGTAGATTTGAGTCAATCAATCCTGGTAAAATGCCAACATATTGTACCAGTAATCCAAACTGGTAAAGGGGCATTTATCCTACTGCTGACCAGAAAAGGATGGGAAAGAGGTTCATTTGGTAATTTATTGCACCCAGTGTCTGAATGCCAAATAAAATCTATTCTAAAGAGTTTGATTCAACCCCACTTTAGTCCAAAGAATGCAATGGATTATATATTCACTTTAATAAATTTTTAAAAAGTTTAGACATACAGCATGGTAACAGGTCAGTTCGGCCCATGAGTCCGTGCCATCCAATTAAAATACCCCAGGTATGTTTCAAATGGTGGAAGGAAACCAGAGCCCCTAGAGAAAACTCACAAAGACCCAGGGAGAACATAAAAACTCCTTACTGACAGCATGAGATTTGAACCCAGTTCCAATCTCTGGTGCTGTAAAGGTGTTGAGCTAACCGACATGCCAAATGTGCTACCCCATGCCAATAGTTTGCAACCGTTTTAAAATAATATTGCAAATAATATAACATGTGTATGAGTGGCCACTTAAAAGATGGAAATTATTTGAAAACCACTGTCATAAACTGAAAGAAGTTTATATTTTTTTGAATATTTTATTTAAAGTCAACACATGTCCAACAATTAATGAAATAATATATCACATTATTATGAAAGGTATATAAAAACTACAAAAAGATCCATCTAAACCACAACTAATCCCTCCCTCCCATCCCCCACTAAAGAGCATTTAAATTACTAAAATATATAATAAACATAATTATATATTGAAATGGATTTGCTTCAGAAGACTAAAAAAATGCAAAACAAATTCTCTGAAAAACATTATTTATTTTTTAGGGAATATTTCTCCGGTCTGGCGGAATCAAAGGAATTATTTATAATTTCAGTCCCAATTTTTGAGCATAGAGGCTCTAAATTTGTAAAAATACAGAATATTTACCCTCCAAATTATATGTAATTTTTAAAAAATGGAATACAACTTTGAACCTCTGTGTGCCATCTTCCTAATGTCAATGAAACATTTGATTTCAAAGTAACACATTCCCTTGCTATCATCAAAACTGGTTTAACAAATTTTAATTGAAAATCTGATAAAGATAATTTAGGAGTTATATTCTCAAAAGTTCACCACAACAATAATTCAGGATTCAACAGAAAAAACACCTGTAACCTGTTGTAAAAACTTGCTAATAGAAATCCAAAAAAGTTCAACTTTTGAGCAAGACCATGCAGAATGAATAAAAGTTGCAATATCTTCTCCACATCTAAAACATTGATCTGATATATTCAATTTCTGAGGTTTAATATATAACTGATATTTTAAAAATTATAATGAAATAATCTACATCTTATATTAATTGTATTAGATATAACCTCTTCACATAAATTTGCCAAATGTGTTAATCTATTAATATATTTAAATTTTGTTCCCACCTTTCTCTGGACTTAAGTATACTTAATTTATGAGTTTTTTTCTTTTAACATCATACATGCTATTAAAATAATTTTTTAAGCTATTCCATCAACAACTAACTGTTCTAAGTCTGTAGGGTCTTTTAAAACCATATCTGATTCTAATTTCTCTCTTAAATAAGCTCTTAATTGAAAATAATTATATTATGTGGAATATCATATTTAATTTTTAATTGATTGAATGAAATCAATCTACCATTTTATAACAATCCCAATTTTAGAAATTCATTTATTATTCCAAATATTTATAAAAGGATGATCTTTTGAAAAAAAATTATGAGGATTAATTAATGGTGTTTTTAAATGACAAATATTTCCCTAATTTTCTAACAACTTTATTCCAAACATTCATCAAATGATTCAATAATTGAGCATAATAATCCCTGTCGGTAATCATTAACCTTGATTCCCATTTATAAACAAATTCCTCAGGTATAGATTCTCCAATCAATTTCCAACCATGATGGTTTAAATTTCCTAAATAAATAAAGAAGAAACCTTAATTGTGCTGTTTTGTAATAATTCTTAAAAATAGGAAGCTGTAATCTACCTAATTCATATTAATTTTTCCTAATGATATTTTTGCCATCTTACTTTCCAAAGAAATTTCCTAACTTGTTTATTTAAATCCTGAAAAAAAATTGAGGTATAGAGATTGGTAAAGTCTGAAACAAATATTGGATTCTCTGAAAAAATATTCATTTTAATTCCAATTAAAGTTAAGATAAATTTGTCCACTTTTTAAAATTTAAGAGCAATTTTCAAAATTAAATCCAAAACCAAATTTATTAAAACCTTAAACAAAAAATCCCATTCTAACCAATCAAAATATTTTTCTGCATCCAATGCTACTGCTACACTTAAATCCTTTTTCTTTTGTGTTAAATGAATTATACTTAATAACCTTACTGTATTTTCAGAAGTTTGTCTATCTTTGATAAAACCCATTTGATCCATATTTATTAATTATTTTTCATAATGCTTGTTGGTTCGTTAATATGAGAGATCCCATCTGTACATGTGCAGCCAATTCATCTGTTTGACTTACAGCATGCAGCATGGGCGCCATTTTGAGTACTGACTAAAGGTCAGAAAAAGTCAGTAAATTGTGTTTAAGATGATCGAACCAATGTATGGAGGCCGAGCGTGAACCCCAGGAAGGCTCTTCCTCAAAGGTGAGCAAAAAAGTGATCCAGGGCAACCAGTGGGAAGTTCCCTAGGCCTGAAGTGGGGGATTAGTGCAGCAAAGAGCAGAGCTCCTACAGCACAACCGAAGCACTGAAGAACCAACAGGCTTGCCAGGGAGCAGTCAAATCACTGAGAAGCAGCAGTGCCAACCTACCCCCATTTGGGGTTGGGTCAAGACAAGCCGATCTACCTCTGTTGGAGGTGGGATGAGGCAACAGCGGCCTACTCTCACAGAAGGTGGGACCCAAGTCTGGCTGCACTGACCTAGCTTCACTGAAGTTGGGGTCCGATGTGTCTGGCAGTGATACAGAAATGATGCCACAGGAGATGAGCTCAATGAGGGCCTGTCTCCTCATTTCTAGTGGCAGTGAAGAGGAGGTGCCTTCTCTTAGTAAGATCAGGCCTGACCACTCTATGACCCATTTGTCGGGCATAGTTAATCCGCCCGCTCGACAGTCAAGGATGGCCTCCAGCTACACAAAAAGCCTGAGTAAAGGCAACACAAGTGTCTCTGATCCATGGGCACCTGCTCGATCGGGGTCTATCACAAAAGCCTGGCCGAGTGCAGAGACTATGTCCAAAGAGGAGATCTTGCTAAAACTGGACAAGTTGGAAGGCATGATATCAGCAATTGTGAGTAAACCACAGTGCTTTCTGAGCAGGGGCAGGAACCTTATTTCCAATATGAATGGGATGAGGTAGAGCCCAAGAGGCCGGACATGGAAATTGAGTCCCCTAACCCCCAATACACTACTCCCATTGGTCAGGATGAGAGAAAAGTTCCATCTATCACAGCAAAATTTGCAGTACCAAGGGGCATTGGGCAACCCTTCGATGAAGAAATTGCGGGGTCAAGATCTTATCTGGTATCTAATGTCTTTGAAGAGACAGTGCTAGAGGACTCAGTAAAAAAAATCTCTGCCCAGGCAATTGCCCCCTGCTGGATGTACCAAAAGTAAACCCCGCAATTTGGGACAATTTAAACGTCCTCTCGAGAGCCAAGGACATGAAGCCGCAAAGATTACAGGGCTCTCTGGTTAAAGGTATCACTGCATTTGCCCAGACACTGTTGTCAGATATTTCAGAGACACAACCAGATGCACTTGGGTTGCTCTCCTATGCCAATTACGAACTTAAAGCCTTCCAGAAGGAACTGATAAAGCCTGACCTAAATGTTTGGTATCTTCATTTATGTAAATCTTGTCACTAAATTTCTCTATGGTGATGATCTGATTAAATAGGTGAGGGACCTGAATGAGCAGCAGAAGGCAGCGGCTGGAGTGGTCAGAGGCTCGAGAGTACAGGCGAGAGCAACTGCTATGTTTCATCCCCATCGCAGGTACGCAGGGGAATTTAAGGAGGATATCCCTCTCAGGCGGTACCACCACGCAGGCATTTTTTAGAACAACTCCCTCTGTGGAAACAGTGGCAGCAAAATTTTCCTGCCCAAAGCTCTTTGCAAAAGTCAAGCCAGATTGCACAGTCACGCTGACCAAGTGCGCCGAAAAAATGAGCACCACCTATAGGCAGCTGAGTGCATTTTCTAATTAAAATGACAAGATTGTGGACAGTCAATTAACAATGTTCTTTAGTCAATGGTGTAATCTTACTACTGATGCTAATGTATGGCATACAGTGTCTGGGTATCAAGTTGAGTTTGACCCACAGAAATTCCCTCCAGTTAAGAGAAATGGCTTAGACAATTATATACGCAGCCCACAGCTCATGGAAACTACACATAAAGAGATTATGGCTTTAGAACAGAAAAATGTAATAGAACGCTGCTGCCAGGAAGAGAACATATTCAAACATATTCACGAGACCTAAGGGAAGTGGGGAACGAGAGTGATCTTAAATTTATCTGACCTAAATGAGTATGTTTTATACCAACATATTAAAATGGGCACGATTCACTCTGTTATGCCTTTATTACGCAAAGGATATTTTATGGCATCTGTCGATTTACAAGATGCTTATTATTCAGTATCTATTCAACCACTCTCTGGAAAATACCTGAAGTTTATTGGAAGGACTAATTGTGGCAATATAAGGCACTACCTAATGGACTTAATTTGGCGCCCAGAATATTTACAAAATTGCCGAAACCGGTTTTCTCCCGGCTCAGAAAGGAGGGACATATGGTGATGGGTTACTTGGATGATCGGCAAGTCCATGGGTGAAACACAGAGAGCAGTGAACACCACTACGGCGCTGCTGCAGGAACTAAGATTTATTATACACCCAGAAAAATCAGTCATCAGCCCAACCAGAGAAGTTAAATTCCTTGGGTTCCTCTTAAATATGGAATCCATGAGAATAACCCTGCCAGAAGATAAAAAGGTGTAAAATCTTCAGGCTTGTAGTGCTTTGATTGCAGAATCACATCCCTCTATAAGTAAAGTAGCAAAAGTAATTGGGAAATTGGTGGCTGCTTTCCCAGCCATTCAGTACCGTCCGCTAAAATATAGATTCCTTAAAGGCCACCAGGGGTCATTTTGATAGACCTATGAGCTTATAGCAAGAGGCTAGAGCAGAACCTGCATGGTGGATGACAAATGTATTGGAGGCTTATGCCATGGCAGAGATTATAAAGTTTGATATGAAATCCGATCAGAGTTAGTGGTAAAGGATGGGGTGCCACAGACTTAACTATCTCTGCCAGTGGTAGATGGACCATTCGAGAGATTAGACTGGCATCAGCATCTGGCATCAACTTCCTAGAAATGTTTGCATCTCAGTTAGAACTTAAATCATTCTGTGCAGAGAAAAGGGGTGTACATGTGTTGATGAGGTCAGACAACATCTCAGCAGTTGCATACCTGATTAAAATGGGAGGTTTGAAGCCCCCATCATGTAACTGATTCACAATACTGATGTGAAGTTGGTGTATCAAAAGGAATATCTGGATTACAGCCATGTATTTGCCAGGGCATCTGATATATCAGGTGGATTTGATGTCTAGAAAGCTCAATGATAGAACAGAATGGATGTTGGGGGAAGAGTTTTAATCTGATAGTACAAAATTATGGGTTCCCAGAGATTGGTCTGTTTGCATCTCATTTAAATGTCCAAGTACTGAGATATGGATCCTGGTTGCAGAACCCCATGCAGAAGCTATAAACACCTTTATGATTGATTGGGCAGAATTGAATTTCTATGCTTTTTCCCCTTTTCGTTAGTAGCTAAATGCCTGCACAAAGTTCAGGAGGATAGAGCCACTGGACTCCTGGTGGTGCCAAATTGATCTTCCCAGTCCTGAATTGGATGCTGCTAGAATGGCCTTTACTGTTGAGAATGAACAAGGAACCGCTAGTTCAACCAATATCTTTCCTTTCCCATCCTCTCATTCATCTCAATCTCTTATGTTGCAGGATTAGTGTGAAAAGTTTGGCATAAAAGGATTGCAGGCAAAAACGATGGATATTATTTGTGCTTCATGGAGAAAGTCAACTCAAAAGCAATATGCCACTTATGTTAATAAATGGCAACTGTTTTGTTTTAATGAGAGTTTAAATGTTAATTAAGTTTCAGATGTTTTGCATTTCCTCACTGATTTGTTTTACGTTCACATAGCCAGTTATAGTGCTATCAATACAGCCAAGAGAGCTTTGGCGACTTTCTTGACTCTACAAGACATCGAAAACTCTGTCAGGAATCATCCCCAATTTCAAGATTAATGAAGGGAGTATTTCACTTAAGTTCACCTACGCCACGTTGGTCTGGGATGTTAAAGTTGTGGTGGATTTGTGGCGACGTTTGTCACCAGCATATACTTTGGACTTGTGTGACTTATCTTGGAAATTGCTCATGCTTGTGGCCTTGACTTTGGCCCAAAGAATACAGATTTTAACTTGTTTACACGTGGACTATATCATTTGGGAAAATGATTTTGTTGAATTTCATGTTCATGACTTGTTGAAACATAATAAACCTGGTAGCATGGGAACAAATAATGGAGCATTAAATTGTACACTTATCAAGAGGATGAAAGATTATGTGTGGTGCAGTATCTGAGACAATATATTGAATGTACGTGCAATATCACAAGGGAAGAGAGATTCTAGTTTATATGTTACAGGAAACCGCATCAGCAGGCATCTTCTCAGACCTTGGCCAGATGGCTAAAGAGGACCATGAGGTTGGCCAGAATGGATATCACTTGGTTTGGTGGTCACTCAACCAGAGCAGCAGTTACGTCTATTGCTGGTAGAGCAGAAACCCCCATTTGGGATATCATCCATCAGGCAGGATGGTCAAATGAAAGAATATTTAACAGGCTTTACAATAAGCCTCTGAGGATGGAGGGAAAAAAATTCACTGTAGCAATTTTGCAGGTTGCCGATTGAATTGTACCTCTTCTGGAGGTCCATTGATCTACCCTATGGTCTTTTGGACCATGTGAAAAAGAGACCACTGAAATCTCATATTAGTGAGCCAATGAGCATTACAAAAAATAATGGAGCATTAAATGAGACCTTACCAGTTCAAATTTTGATGATTATTATTTGAGTAATGGGAGTGGTGAGATAATATGCCCTCCTCGCCCTCCTGTAATTACTTCGAACATTGTTAAGGTAGTTTCTAGTGTTGCTTGTATGCCGAACAATAAAATGCTCTTTTGACAGAATTATACCAGTGGTTGTCTTTTTTTGAGATTCAAAGATTGGCTGCACACTCTCAGATGAGATCTCATGTTATCTCACCACTCCCATTACTCAAATAATAATCATCAAACTTCGAACCAGTAAGCTCTCGTTTAATGCTCCATTCTATTTTCTAATACCTTTGTTAACTGTGTACACAAGAATTCCACAAAAATCAACATCGAGTTTTGCAGTCAGTTTCTGATTCAGGTTCCTACTTTTGTCTCTTCTTCCATGCCCATACAACCTCATTGAAATCTTACATCACTTGTGATTTTCCATGATTGCTTAACTTTTTACACTAATAGATGCAAAATCTTTCTTTGTACTTTTTAGGATGAAAATTATTTATTGAGTCATTTCATCTTTAAACAGTACCATCTGAATATAGTGCTCCATGTTCTGAAGAAGAATGCAGTGGTGAACCTGAATGAATACTACATCCACCATCATTAAGTGCTTTGAGAGGTTGGCAGTGGCTCCCCTTTACGTCAGCCAGCCTTGATCAGCTCCAATTCACATATTGCTGTAACAGGTCCTCTACAGTTGACCCTACACTCAGCCTTTGAACACCACAGACTACTATTCAACACAACAAATATCTCAAGTATCATGAATCACACAAGATATTCTGCAGATGCTGGGGTTGAGTGCAATATACAAACGTGCTAAAAAAAAACTTTGCTTGTCTTGCAATGTTGATAACATGGCCAAAGTGCACCAGTATCCCAATGTCCTCAGCCTGAGGTAATTTGGCAATGCTTCTGTATCCCCCACAATTTCAAAAGGTGCACCATTGTCAGATTGCTTCACTCCATGAAGCTCTGCTCAAGACTGCAAGAAACCGCACAAGGTTGTGAACGTGGCTCAGGCCATCGCACATACTCCCCTCCTCTCCATTATTGACTCTATCTAGAACTTTCACTGCCTTGGAAGAGCAGCCAACATACAAAATTTCACAGTCTCTTCATCCATCTCGTCAGAAGGATGGTTCACACGTACGAGATCACACACCACCAAATTTGTGGATAGTTTCTTCCCTGCCGGTATCAGACATATGAATGAACCTCACAATAGTTGTCTTTGATCTGTACCATATGATCTCTCTCTATAACTTCACACTTCTGAACTGTGTCTTAGGTGTTCTATTAATGAAATGACTAGCTGGACTGTTTGCAAAATAAAACTTTAACTCTGCATCTTGGTACATGTGACAAGAAATAAATTTAAACTTTGTGTATATTCATCTAGACCAGCTTCAAAAGAAAAAAGTTCCAATTATTAATTTGCTTTTCATACATTGTTAATTATACATCCACAGCTATTTCAACCAGATACTATACTATTTAAAAGCAAAATCATTAAAATGCTTTTGACCAAATTCCCTACCTCCATATGCTGTGTGAAGGGGTCTTTAGGATTGCACATCACTGAAGAAAATCTATGATTGCTTCTTAAACAGTACTGGCTCTTGCTTTCTGACACGGGGAACGTTTGACGAATGACAGTCAATCTTCCCGTCAATCTTCTTGCCAGCTCCCGAATATCTGCATCATTTATTTCCTTAAGTTAACAAGGAATGACAAATTAGCTAAATGTTTGTTAAAGCAACATCACTAATAACTAAATTCATTCATATGAAGACCTGTCATACAGAAATTATTTTTAAAAATTATATATATATATTTTTTTCAATCTGTGAACCATGTCAATCAAAATACAAACATTTCCCTCTTAAATATACACAGGGGCATTTTTCCCCTTTTTTCCCCCCTACCTTCCCTCCCCCCCCCTTCCCACCCCCCTTCAAACCCATTAAACGTTCAACATATACAATACAATAAAACCATTAAACAATGTCATCACACAATGAAAATAAACAAAAAAATTGTGTTAACTACTTTTACACACTGGATCAAGTCATTTTGTCTTATCATTTTAGGGGGTGGAGGTCCGAGGCAAGCCCTCTCTGTTATGTTCCATGTACGGTTCCCAAATTTGTTCAAATAATGTGACTTTATTTTGTAAATGATATGTTACTTTTTCCAATGGAATACATCTATTAACCTCCATGTACCATTGCTGCACTCTCAGGCTCTCTTCTGATTTCCAAGTTGACATTATACATTTTTTTGCTACAGCTAAGGCTATCATAATAAATCTTTTTTGTGCTTCATCCAGTTTAAAATTCTTGAGGCCAAAGCACTGTCTCACTGCTGCACTTAACTGGTGCCATTTCTTCCCATGTAGACTGCATTAGTATTTCTAAACACAAGTTTAATGGAATAGTTTGTATTCACTTGTACTGACATACAAAAAAAATGCTTAGTTTTGCATTGCATACTGGCATCTCACAAAACGTCACCATGCCATTTTGGATCTACAAAAAAAGTTCACAGGAAACAGTCACAAAATTAATCATGATATTTAACTTTAACACTGGCACAAGGATTAACATTACAGGCAAGTTTAAAATTTAAATGATAAAAGTTTTCCAGTTCTGAGAGTAAATTGGACCCATTCCAGTTTGCCTATCATCCAAACTGGCCCACAAATAATGCAATAGCCTTGAACATCCACTCTGTCCTGACCCACATAGAGACTTCATGGATTTCAGCTTGGCATTTAACATAATACCTCAGAGGCTGGTAGAATAAACTGTACTCACTGGGACTCAACACCCATCTCTGCAACTGGATTCTGAACTTCTTGATGGAAAGACCACCGTCTGTCCAGGTTGCAAATCCTCAAGCCCTGTTACACTGAGCACTGGTGCACCTCAGGGCTGTGTGCTCAGCCCGGTACTATGCACACCTGCTGACTCACGACTGCATTGCCAGATTCAGCTCCAACAGCATCACCAGATTTGCAGATGATACAATAGTAGTTGACCTCATCAACAGCAATGATAAGTTGCATTACAGAGAGAAGGTTGAAAGGCTCATAAAATGGTTGAAGAAAAACAACTCAAGTCTCAATGTGGACAAAGGAGATGACTGTAAACTTCAGGAGGATGAAGGTTGACTATTCTCCACTACACATCAATGACTGCATTGTGGAAAGAGTGGAAAGCATAAGGTTCCTTTGTATGCATACAAGAGACAATGTATCCCGGACTCGTAGCATCTCCTCATTGGTCAGGAAGGCACAGCAGCACCTACAGTTCCTAAGGAGGCTGAGGAGGGCAAGGTTCAAGGTTACTGACCCCCCACATGGAAAGCATTTCACAGGGAGCAAAGTTGAAAGTGTATGTCTGGCTGCATATTGTGTGGAATGGTAGTTGCAAAGCATTAGATTGGATGTCTACAAGGAGGATTATTAAAACAGCCAAGAGGATCATTGGGGTCTTGCTTTCCTATGTGGACAACATTTATAGGGGAGCTGTGTCCAAAGATCACTTAATAAATTATAGAAACCCCCTTCCATCCAGTATCTTCAAGAAAAAGGTACTAGAGCATCAAAATTAGGAGAGTCGGGCTGAAGAATGGTACTCCCCACAAGCTCGGAAACTGATAAACAGTATCCTGTAATATCCCCAACATTTTGATTATTCATCTCACGAGCCACATGCAGCTCTTTGACGAATAATGCGCGGCTCGCAGAATTAGGTGGGCTGAGACAGGAATTGTATGAGCCGGTGCTCATAATGGTCGTGCCAGTGGGCGTTGCTTGTGATCATGCGATTGTGGTGCGTGTGGCTGTGTTGTAGGCCATTGTGTTCGTGCGATCCAGGCCACCTGCCCTCCATAGCTACCCGACGCCCCGAATCTGGGATTTGTGGGATTTGATTATTGAAGCTGATACAAATTAGCAGTTACTAAATACATGAATAAATATTATACACATGCATTTATATACAATTTTTGTAACAAAATGTGCATGTAAGAATAAAAATGTGTATGTCATATTTTTTTCCCTGTCTTGTGGGTCTCAGATATTTGACGTTTATTGTGTTGGGCTCTTATTAAGCATGTTTGCCCTCCCCTGATTTATGTGATCTTTATGTATTGTGTGTGCACACTATGGACTGGAGAGATGTGTTTCATCGGGTTGTACATGTAAAATTAGATGAAAATAAACGATCTTTAATTCATGCTCGACTGATTCACTGGTATTCTTTGGGATGAGTAGAATTGTTAAGGGGGTGGGGGAACAAATCCATCCTGATGTTGCATTTGGATTTCTCAGGCTGATAGTCTGAAGGTTCCATGTAGGATGATGGTCAATCAATCTCAGAATATATGTAATTACAAGTGAGGTACTGATTTGGAATGAGAGTAAGTTTCAGCCAGAAATCAATGAGTGGGAATGCACTGGAACTTTCCTAGGTTGGAGGGATGTGATGAATAGAATACTGCAGGACTGTGTGCTTCGGCTCCAGCTATTTACCGACTGGGCTGAAGCGTCAAGAGACACATTTACAAGGTTGCAGATGATACAAAATAGGTGGGATTGTGAGTACAGGGGAGAATACAAAGAGCTTTCAAGGGGATACAGACAAGATAAGTGAATAGGCAAGAACATGTCTGCAACAAAATGTGGAGTTGTCCCTTTCATTCCCAGAGCACAGAGGCAGAGTATTTTTTTTCCAATAGTTAAAGAAGATAATGTGGATGATCAAAGGGATGTGATATCCCTGTGCATAGTCAGTGCATGGAGCCACAGCAAGCAATCAAGATGAAGATTTGAATACAAGCAGTGAATCTTGGCATTCTCTACTTTGGATAAGAGTGGAGGTTTACCTATTGATTTCATTAGAAAATGATAAATTCTGCTCCTACTTGTGTGTAAGTGTTCTAATATATTCTTATTCATGTTAAGTACAGTATCATATTAAATGTTAGGGGATCTTCACTAATTACTGAATATCCCCGAGTTCTGAAACTGCGCAATTGTGGCATCAATAAAAGCACGCAGGCACATATTTTGCACAAATAATAACCAAGCCTAGAACTGAAATTTTAAATCGCATATTGATAAAGAGAGGTGCCCTCATCGAGTTCGTCTCACTTTTCTATTTGCCAAGCATTGGAAAGTGAATGCAGTCCAGTGTTAAAGTATTAAGACTCATTCCTCAAAGGTTAAGGGCAATGGATCATGTGAGGGAGATTGATTCATCTTCAAGTACAGATTGAACAGTACAGCTGTATGCTCAGGAGTGGCAATTCATTTTTTTTTAAATTGCTGCTTTGTTGTGAAAAAATCCAGTCTGTAAATATACCTCTTTCCAAGTAGCAGAAGAAAGGTTCACATGGGTTACCTGGTTAAAATTCTGAAAAATCCCTTTTCATCCTTCAGAAATATCTGAGAAAAATGGCAGAAACTTCATAACAGCCAACTTAAATTAGCAGGAAATTGGAGTACTTCTCTTTTGAAGTTACTGTATGAAAACTACAATAAATAATTTTAAAGTTCCTAATGAAGCTAAAGTACTGAAATTCTATGCTCTGCTGGCATTTTTTCAGTGTATAAAATCCAAATTTATTTTGCATTTCACAATAAATGTGTCCAGAAGTTGTTTACACTCCATGACAACTCATCTTCAATGTTGCTAGATGTTCCTTGGTAACTCCTGCAAACTGGCCAGCTAAGCTTTGGCTTGGATGGTTATTGAATGTATTGCACTCAGTCACAGCTATTGTCAAAATCAACTGAAATGAGCAGAGGCTTTTGAACTCAGAAGTTGTAATGAGTTGAACCGGCATGTTTTGTAGCCTCAGTAAAACCCTTGTTATCCAGAATTCAAGTGACTGGCAGCTACCCGGCAAGAAAAAAAAAATTATTGCAATAAAAGTCTGGAAATCTGGATGCCAAAGATCTGGACCACCCGAGAATCCAGATTTCTCAAAAACTCTCCCCTGCTGCAGATACACAACGGTATTAAGCAACCACGTGGAAGTCAGGGAAATGTAAGAAAACATATTTATTTGTTTTTTTGTACTTTGTATTTTATATTAAAAATGTTTTGTTAATAAACTATCAAAAGGTACCTGTTTATTCTCCTTAAATTTTAATTTTAAAAATACTGCCTACGTTTCTGGAAAATCCAGAATGACCCAAACCTGAGCAATCTGGATTTTAGGACTTTTACTGGAGGTAAAAATAAAATATAGAAGTTTAAAATTGGTGCACCTCACCATTAGTTCACCAATCAAGCAAAACACAATCTCAAACAACTGGATAATTCACTTATTTGACATCTACCAATCCCCATGGGTGCCAGATACCAGAAGTTTTATTGTGTTAGGGAATTATTTTAAATAACTCTTTGGATTTGCTCATGTTTGGTAGGCAGATGATCAGATCACCATCTCACAACACTCCATTACTCCCATAAAATAAAATGTTCATCTATAATAAAACAAGACATTGTGTATGTTTACATAAAGTTATTGAAAAGACAAATGCAGATTTTGCTGGGAATTGTTGACTGACACTAAATACTTTCTGAACTTTCTCCCCAATCTGTTACACTGTCCATTAAATGTTGCAAAAATATACAGGTTATGCAAGTATCACATTTCATAATAAATTAATCAAAAGATATTTATTTGCAATAGAAGGAGAAAGAAAATTTCAATGTAACTAAACTATAAATGAGGGTTAACAAGAAATTCTGCAGATACTGTGATTGTAGTGTAATACACAAAAGTGGTGGAGAAACTTAGGGTGTGAAGCAGCTCTAGGAAGTAAAGCGTAACCAGATTTTCGTGCCTGAGCCCTTTGTTAAGGCATGAACAATAAGCAGGCAGATGCCAGAATAAGAGGTGGGAGGAAGAGAGGAGGTAAGAAGGCTAGAGGGTGAAATACAGGCCAAGAGATTGTAGCAGACTTCAAGAGGTATTTTATCTGTAGGCTGAACCTGGAAATTGGAGTCAGATGACTCAGGCAGTTGGATTTGAAAAGCTCAGATCAGCAGGAAGCTGATTGGGCAATAGAGACCAGTGATCTTGTGACATAAGTGGTATTAATTCACTTCAACTCAGCAGTTTAGGGGGATGGTACTATTGACTGGAGTTCCATGCAGTAGTGAGTAGGAAATTTAAAACTAATTAGTTGTTTTTCTCGACAAGGTCATTGGTGGATATGGATGGGAGGGTTGAGAAATGACAGCGGGAGGGAGTAGTTCTTAATAGAGAAGTAAGGGCGTGGGGAGATAATTGGAAAGTCTTCAGACTCTGTGATTGTAGTGCTATATACAACCTCCCCACCCCCTTCCCTCTCCAGAGAGCTATTCCACCCCCAATCATTTTCCAGCTTTTTTTCTCTTCTGCCCTACCACACATATCCTCCTACGATTTCTTGCCTGTTCACCTGTGCTCCATTCACCTGTGCTCCTCCCCTCTGCCCTTTTCCCTTCCCCTCCTCTGTCAACCTTTTTTAAATTTTTGTTCATATGAAAAAATTTTAAAAAAAATTAAATAGTGGCTATTGAGATGTGAAGAGCAACAAAGGAATTTAGGAGTGATGGTAAATAGTACCCTCAAGGTTGATACTCAGGTAGATGGTGTGGTGAAGAAGGCATTTGGAATGTTGGCCTTCATAAATCGGAGTATTGAATTCAAGAGTAGGGAGGTTATGATGAAATTGTACAAGGCATTGGTGAGGCCAAATTTGGAGTACTGTGTACAGTTTTGGTCACCAAATTATAGGAAAGATATAAACAAAATAGAGAGAGTGCAGAGAAGGTTCATGAGAATGTTGACAGGATTTCAGGGTCTGAGTTACAGGGAAAGGTTGTGCAGACTGGGGCTTTTTCTCTGGAGCGTAGAAGATTGAGGGGGGACTTGATAGAGGTGTTTAAGATTTTAAAAGGGACAGACAGAGTAAATGTGGATAGGCTTTTTCAATTAAGAGTGGGGGAGATTCAAACTAGAGAGTTGGTTTAAGATTGAAGGGGGAAAATTATAAGGGGAACATGAGGGGAAATTTCTTTACACAAAGGGTGGTGGGGATGTGGAATGAGCTTCCGGCAGATGTGGTTGAGGCGGGATCATTGGTTACATTTAAGGAAAGACTGGATAGTTACATGGAGAGGAGAGGACTGGAGGGGTATGGACCAGGTGCTGGTCAGTGGGACTAGGAGGGTGGGGATTTGTTACGTCATGGACTAGTAGGGCCGAACTGGCCTGTTCTGTACTGTAAGTGGTTATATATGGTTATACATTGATGAAGGGTTGTGTTTCTCCAGGACATGTGTATTGGATTAAATTATATATAATGTATTTATTAAAACTACTGAAACTCCAAGTAAAAATGAGTAAAACTACAAATAAAACTACACTAATAAAGTAATTAAACAACAAATACACGGATAAAGCAACTAGTCTCAGAGAGTACACGAGGACAGCACACAAAAGGCAGCTTGAGCTTGAAGGTACTTGGCACCAATCATGATTTAGTCAAAGTTTAAAAACAATAACAGCCCACATTTTTATGCTGAAAAGTACGTAAAATCATGCAGTTTCCTAATCTGTGTATTAGCTGTCAAATAAACTGCACAGCCAGCTCTTATGAAAAGCACAAATTTCCTTCCATCTCTTCTCCATGCAGTTTATCTTGTTCAAGCCCCAAATCTGTAAGATTTACGACTGTTTTCTCAAGCAGACTTTAATTGTTTTTAAGCCAGTCATTTCTCAGGGCCTGGGTTAGATGCTGTTGGTTGTCAACTGCATTTGAATTGCTTTTAACCTTTCAATACTGCTCTCAAAAAAAATGCATCCAACAAAAAGGCAATGAAACATACCAGTTTTCCCTTGCAAGAAACCTCAGAAGTTTGATCAGGAAAATACCATGCTTTGAATGCAGATAGGCTAAGAAAATATCTGAACTGCAGGTGCTGGAATTACTTCAGCAGAAAAAGAATTGCAGGCGGAGCTCACCAGGTCTGTGACATTAATGGGTAGAAATGGAGAGTCAAGGCATCGTCTTATATCAAGTCCAGATCTGAAACAATGACTGGTCATTTCTACCCAGGAATGGTGTCTGGTCTGCTCAGTTCCTCCAGCAATTCTTTGTCTTCTCTTCACCCATGTTTAAGGAGACAAGAAGACCACACCTTTGTGGTTAATGGAGTCAAAAAGAGCTTTGGATAACATATGGTGATTCATGGAGGCCACCTGGAATAAAATGTAGAAATGCACTATTGGTTTTCTCAGTAGCCCTTTTTAATGTTGTCAAAAGCCCACAAAAACACTGAGCTATGAGATCAAATTTCCAAGCTTATCTGTTCTAGAGCCACAGGTCAAAGGATAACATCAGCCTGAACACTGCAGTATACCTTTGTAACTCAGAATACCTTATGCATAAGGTGTAATATCTTTGCGTGTGATAGCTTATCCTATCAACCTGATGAACTGCCTATCCATGATCTCCAAGACCAATATATCCTTTCTCTCTCTTCTCTCTTTGGCTTGGCTTCGCGGACGAAGATTTATGGAGGGGGTAAAAAAGTCCACGTCAGCTGCAGGCTCGTTTGTGGCTGACAAGTCCGATGCAGGACAGGCAGACACGATTGCAGCGGTTGCAAGGGAAAATTGGTTGGTTGGGGTTGGGTGTTGGGTTTTTCCTCCTTTGCCTTTTGTCAGTGAGGTGGGCTCTGCGGTCTTCTTCAAAGGAGGTTGCTGCCCGCCAAACTGTGAGGTGCCAAGATGCACGGTTTGAGGCGTTATCAGCCCACTGGCGGTGGTCAATGTGGCAGGCACCAAGAGATTTCTTTAGGCAGTCCTTGTACCTTTTCTTTGGTGCACCTCTGTCACGGTGGCCAGTGGAGAGCTCGCCATATAACACGATCTTGGGAAGGCGATGGTCCTCCATTCTGGAGACGTGACCCATCCAGCGCAGCTGGATCTTCAGCAGCGTGGACTCGATGCTGTCGACCTCTGCCATCTCGAGTACTTCGACGTTAGGGGTGTAAGCACTCCAATGGATGTTGAGGATGGAGCGGAGACAACGCTGGTGGAAGCGTTCTAGGAGCCGTAGGTGGTGCCGGTAGAGGACCCATGATTCGGAGCCGAACAGGAGTGTGGGTATGACAACGGCTCTGTATACGCTTATCTTTGTGAGGTTTTTCAGTTGGTTGTTTTTCCAGACTCTTTTGTGTAGTCTTCCAAAGGCGCTATTTGCCTTGGCGAGTCTGTTGTCTATCTCATTGTCGATCCTTGCATCTGATGAAATGGTGCAGCCGAGATAGGTAAACTGGTTGACCGTTTTGAGTTTTGTGTGCCCGATGGAGATGTGGGGGGGCTGGTAGTCAAGTAAGGTATTAATGCAAACATATTCTTGGTGCAGCCTCTCCAGAAACCCCCTGCTTTTAAATGTAATCCCAACTAGAGACATTTAAACAAACTGGCCTGTAGTTACCAGCCTTCTGTCTTTTTGAAAAACTTTTTCAAAAACTTTATTGATTTTAATAAAAAACTTATACAAACAAAAATGGCACAGTTCACTATAATGTGGACAGTTGCACAAACTAAAGAAGACATTCTGTATAACACTAACATAAATTGTAAATCATATTCATAATTCATACTTTTTAGGAATAAAACCCTAATAATGCATAAAAGAGATGAAAGAAGAAAATAGTGGAGGAGAAAAACAAACTCCTTACTTAACCATATTGCCAGATGCTATATGTTATTGGTATCAAAAGAAAAATGAAGGTAAAAAAAAAATAATATAAATAATAAATAAACTTGGAAAAGATACAAGTCAGACAATGTTATTAGAGTGGCATAAAATTATAGCCAGCTTTTGTCTACATCTTTTTTAAAAGTAAAAAGGGTGGCATGATATTTGCTGTCTTTCAATCTAACAGGACCTGCCCAGAGTCCAGACAATTTTGGTAAATCTATACAACCACATTTACTACAATTTCTACCATTTCTTTCAGGTCATTCCATCAGGACTAGGAATCTTGTCTAAATTTAGATCAACCACTTTATCTCACTACCTGCCAAATGATGCAATTGCATTGAGGACCTCACCTCCCATTACATCATTAACATCACTCATCAGCATATTACCCATATTTTCTACTGTAAAGAATGACAAATTACTTAATAGCCTCCCACATTACCCAATATTAATTGTACTTTTTCATGTTCATGTTCACTTCAGCCACCCTTTTTTCTTTTTAAAAAAAATTATATACACAGGTACTCCCCAACTTGCGACCTATGCCACTTATGTCCTTCCACACGTAAGACTGAAGATTTTTTTAAATATAAAGAGAAAATGTAAAATTTACATGGATTATGTTGTATTTGACAAACTGTAACAGGGATAGAGACATGCAAGAGCCAAAATGTGCATACTTACCCTGTTAGTTGGTGTCCCAGGGTCCGAAGGCTGGGTGCGGCCATCTTGCTTCCTGTGCACATGCAGAATCAAGATGGTTGTACCCAGCCTACACACCCTGGGACCTCAACTAACAAGGTAAGCATGGACCAGAATGTGGAAACATTCACCAAGTTTGATCGACAAATACAGGAAGCTTTGATATTATCATTACATCTCCAATGAAAAACAGTTTTGATTAAAAAAGTTTGCTTTAAAGCTTTGGAACTCCACACACATGAGCAAAATTCCAACTTACATCCATTTTGAGATGCGACCGATCCTTCGGTCCCAATTATGGTTGTCAGTCAGGGAGTACCTGTATTGAAAACAATTGGTTGCTATCCATTTTCATTTTCTGGGTTAGATTACTTTCATAATCTATCTTTAGTTTCTTTAATTCTTGCTTAATGGTTCTTTGCTGTTTTTTTTTTAACTTTTCCCAGTCTTCTACTTTCCACTATTATTGTGACTAAGTGTGCATGACGTTTTAAATTTGATGCATTCCTTTATCTCCCCAAGTTATCCAAGGCTGGGTCTCCCAACTCTCACTTTCTTTGATTTTGTTTAAACTGGAATATACTTTATTGAGCACTGTGAAAAATCTTTTTCCAAATAGCTTGCATTCCCAATCAATATTACCTACCTCCTCCCTCATCTCATTTTACTCTCCATTTTTAGGCATAAAGCACCATCTGTATGAGAAATTCAATCATATTGCGATCACTCTTTCAGATAGAATCCTTGAGAGATCAATAATTTTATCTGTCTCATTACACAGGGACAGAACTAAAATAGCATGTTCCCTTGTTGGTTCGTAGTATGCAGTTCAAGCAAGGTATTGCAGATGCATACTATGAAATCCTCCGCTGGACTGTATCAACCAACTTGGTTTGTCCAATTTGCAAGTTAAAATTCTCTCTGACAACTGTTTTTTTCATTCTTACATGCATCTGATATTTCTTGGGTTTTGTTTTCCTCACTCTTTGAAGAAGGGCTCAGCTCAAAATGTCAGCAATATATCTTTATTTGCTGTAGACCACTGATCCCTCTAAGCCACACACACACACACACACACACACACACACACACATACACACACACACACACACACACACCAGACACACACACACACACACCAGACACACACACACACCAGACACACACACACACACCAGACACACACACACACACACACCAGACACACACACACACACATACACACACACACATACACACACACACACACCAGACACACACACACACACACACACCAGACACACACACACACACACACACACACACACACACACACACACACACACACACACACACACACACACACACAGGTTAGTTACCTAAAATGATGTAGTAATTAATAATTATACTTATGTGACTTCATGGAATGCAATCATAACTTGTACTCTTATTAAAACGTCAATACAGTTTTATTAGCCATGAGATAGGCTGTGCCAAAATTGTCTTGAAACAATTTCAAATTTTCAATGCACATATACTTTTGTCACAGGAAAACAAATTTGCACAAGATTTCTGCGCACACTGACCACTCAACATTAGAGGGAACATTGTTGTGGACACTACAAGTCCAGTCAAATTCCTCCAGCATTTTGGTGTGTGTGTGTGTGTGTGTGTGTTTTTTTTTTCTCGATTTATTGCCTGAGCCACCATTTATCTCTACTCATACCAGTGATTATTTTCCCTTACTATTCATATCTGACATCTCTTCTCCTAACAAACTCTCCATTAAATCCCCTGCCTTCCATTTTGTGCCATTCTTCAAGTTCCCCACATCAAATTCAGATTCAGAAGAGACTACAGCAACAATGCACTTAGCCTTTACAAAGCATTGGCAAGTTTACGGTAGTGCTGATGTTGGCAAGTTAAGATGTTGGATCCCGGCTGAAGCATGCATCCTTGAAATTTTACAGTTAGCCTTGGGAGCACACAAAACAAATATTTTCATAATAATTGCACCAAGGTGTGGAAGTGGCACACGGTCTGCCATGGAATTAACTGGCAGAGGTTGGCCAAGCAAGTTTTAGTTTCAGAGATTATCCAAATTAGCTCCCAATGCTTCTCAGCTCATTGTAGTTTGCTCTGCCAAACTACAAGAAACAAAGATCGGTGCTTGGGGGTTTCAAAGTGCTAAATGCAGATATTGTTACATTCATGACTCTTCATGAAGATTGTAAGACAACAGCTCACTGTAGTAATCACTTCAACTTTAATATTCTCATCTTCATCATTGCCTTCTATTTTTGTGAGAGAACCAATATTTGAATGGTGACTTCAAACATGATTATCCTACCAATAATTATTGAACAAGTAGCTTCGAAGAAAGTCATTTAAGCAAATCCTGACCATGCCAGTGCTTTTGCAAAAATCTATCCAACTAGTCCCATTGCTCTACTTGTTTCCTTTTGGCTTCACAGTTTTGTTCTCAGAATTCAATTTATTTTTTAAACATTAAACTTGAAGTTGATTTACTATGTAGACTATTGTTGAAAAGTGGGGGGAAAAAGGCATCATGGGTAACAAAAGCAGAAGCATTTTTATGAAAATTAACCCTGAATGATGCAGTTCAAGATCGGATTCCAAATGAGCCATTTACACCAAGTTCCCCTCTTTATCCTGCGAGGGTGTTTGAAGAAATGTGTGTGACTAACATTTAAAATACCAGAGATCAACGGTTTTCCCCTTGGGCCTAAAACTGCAAATTTGATGCCAACAATTCATGAACAAGTCATGACATTAGCCCCTTCTCCACTGGCACTTTGTTCTCAGGAATTAACTGGGATAGGGACCAGTGGAAAAAGAAAACTGTCAGCACACTGGCGTCAAATGATGTCATTTTATGCTAGGTATTAACCACCTCGACCGCTACTCATATCCCCAATGTCAGTTGATGCTGGTGAGCTGATAAATCAAGTAGAAAAGGGACGGCAGAAAGTCACCCGTTTCCAGTCGAAGGTAGAACATTCTGATCCCCGGGGAAGAGTTATGCTCTAGTTGAGGATGCCCCAATGGAAACAGCTCAAAGGGCTTCCTATCCCAGGTCACTACAGCCAATTAGCTGAGATGTCAGTGGAAAAGATGCTATTGAGTATCATTTATGGCCTTAAATTCTGGGTGTTTCATTACATTTCTATAGGAGGCACAAACAAAAATGAATGCCAAGGATTTTCAGTGTTACACAATTTATTTTTAGCAGTCTTCCCAATGCTGAATGACATTGTCAAAGTTTATCTGCAAGTGTTGCTTTTCAGGTTGCAATGTGTCCATGTGTCATTAATCTTGTCCATAATGTGAATGAATGTGGCAAGGGTGGGTAGCTCAAACAACCCTTCCAGGTGAAGCAGCGGTTCCTTTGTACTTCTTTCGGTCTAATGACTTTGGAATTCAGCATGCAATCTTCCCTATTTCAGAGACTAATGCAGATTTGGTGATCATTTTGCAGAGGTCCACAAGCATAACCCATTCTATAGGCATGACCTGGAGTGCCATGTTGCCTCACTCTTTCAGTCAGTGGCTTCTGTGTAATGCACAGTGAGGCTCAGTACAATCTTGAAATATGATCAGGATTCGATATTGAATTCTCTCACTTTCATTTTATAGAGAACTGGCTATTTATGTCAATCATAATTTTGACTAATATTTTTTATATTTCCATTTTTTAAAATATATATTCTGGCCTACTCAGCATGTCACAGCCTTACTATCACATCTTTTCTTTCTTCTTTCTTTCTTTGGCTTGGCTTCACGAACAAAGATTTATGGAGGGGTAATGTCCACATCAGCTGCAGGCTCGTTTGTGGCTGACAAGTCCGATGCGGGACAGGCAGACACGGTTGCAGCGGTTGCAAGGGAAAATTGGTTGGTTGGGGTTGGGTGTTGGGTTTTTCTTCCTTTGTCTTTTGTCAGTGAGGTGGGCTCTGCAGTCTTCTTCAAAGGAGGTTGCTGCCCGCCAAACTGTGAGGTGCCAAGATACACGGTTTGAGGCGATATCAGCCCATTGGTGGTGGTCAATGTGGCAGGCACCAAGAGATTTCTTTAGGCAGTTTTGTACCTCTTCTTTGGTGCACCTCTGTCATGGTGGCCAGTGGAGAGCTCGCCATATAACACAATCTTGGGAAGGCGATGGTCCTCCATTCTGGAGACGTGACCTACCCAGCGCATCACATCACAGAGACAAAGAAGCACAAAGTGATTTTATCTCTCAATTGGATCTCACCCAATTGAAGATATGTCCTTTGTTCTATGCCAACCCTAGTCCCACCTTCTCTGTTACCTGAACTAATGTTTCTCATTCCTGCTTCAGATGATGGGTCTCTATTCAGTAATATGAACTGCTTTTCTCTCTTCATTGATGTTACCTGACTGTGGGTAGGTGTGTGTGTGTTTGTGTGTGTGTGTGTGTGACCAGCATTTTATGGTTCATTACACCTTCTCCACTCGACTAAATACTAAATGCTGATAACCAATCTTACTGAAGGGAGCTATCTCTAGACCTTTTCAAACAATGCTTTCATGCATCTGGAGTTTGGATTTTGGCAGAATATTGTACATCAGAGATTGTTAGAATCAATGGGGCACAGAAAGTTCTCTTGGTTCAGTTAACCTACTTTCCGCAACACAATACAGAGTTTTTTTAAACATTGGGTTCAGACAGTTCCTGTCAAATTTGAATTTCTAACCCCAAAAAAAGCAGTCTTGACCATCAGGTCAAGAGACTACTTACACCTTCATTCTTATGGTCAGTTAATCTGATGATACCTCCTTGGCTGTCTGAGGAGAGATCCTCGGTTCGCTGGCCAAAGGAGCAGCAAGCAACACATACCCTCAGCTAGATATTGGGTTTTACCTCCCCTTAAACTTCACCACCATTAACAGCAAACAGATTTTAGAATTCAGTTCAATTTGCAGGAGAAACTTATTGAAAATTTAGATATGATAATTGTTTGGAATTGGCTGCAATAGATAAACCAATAACAAATAACACAAGTAGACAGCTGTACTGGGTGATCCTCCTGTAGCAAATTAATTTCAAAACTTGCTAGAAAAACAATTAGAGCATGCCAAAGAGACCTTGGCAGTAGTTCAGGAGCTCGAGTGGCCAGCTGTACTTCCATTGTCTCATTATTTAAATAGTTAAAGAAGTTCATTAATACAAAGTGAAGTTTAATTCTATTAAGCCACTTCCTCTGGCAGAGAATTACTAAAATATATAAACAGACCCAAATACATACATTTTAAAAAATCATAACAAAGGAAGAAAACAGTCTTTCTGTAAAATTCACCATGTTATCAGTTGGTCTCTGCTTGCAAACACTGAATGCTACAAAGTGGTTTATTTCATTCCTGGTTCCTTTCAAATGGATTTGTAATGCAATATAGTAAACAATCAGGTCAAAAAGCAATTTAACTATTACAAGGATTTCCCCATTTCAATTCCATAGATTAGTTAAATAAATATAGATAATATTGGCAATGGCTTAATTTCTGTTTTTAAATGTTTGGTCTGGGATGATTAACTTCTTCAAAAAGAGCTGATTTAGTAATTGTATCGTAATGTCTTGAGTTAAGATGCCTCATTTAAATGTACTCTAATACAAATCTTGTGTGCTTCCCCTTTCAGCCTCATTTCATTTTGCAATGTCTAGCAGAAATGACCCTAAAGGCTTTAAATCTTGGCACTCCAACTTGCTATTGATTTTTAGTAAGTATAAGTTAAGGAGGAAGTGAAGCAGCTCAGAAATCCAACAATCTCAGGCAGTTTGCCACACCATTAGTAAAAGTTTGCCACCCCATTAGTAAAAGTTTGCCACACATTTCCATCCCTAATTGATCTTAAAGTACACATTTATCAGTCAAGAATCACATGTAGGTGTTTTTTTAAACCACAATGCATGGTTTCATGATCAATATTTATTGGTGATAGATTTTTATTTAAGATTCATTCTTTATGTGCATTTAAATAACTGCTGCAGTGGGACTTGAAGTAATGTCTACAAAACAAATAGGACTTCAAGATGCCAATGGGGCAACTTAACCTTTCTGCTATTTTCATCTCCATCTCTTTAGGCAGTTCCTCAAGATCCAAGGTAACCTATTTCTACTCTGTGAGATCTGAGGAGGCTGATAGGATGAATGAGAGGCTAACTTGAAAGGTGGCTTGCTCCTTCTGCCATTTATACAGGGCTTTGATGAGCTCCCAGTGCATGGTTTTCAATGCTATCCTGAATGCTCTTCTTTGATTTGAGTAATGATGGGTTAAAGATTCCCAAGGGTCAGAGGCTCTGAGCTATTTTTTCCCTCTTTCCACCTGGTAATTTCTTCCTATGACTAGATCTTAGAAAGCAGTACATGTTTTGGGAGCCTATAGTTGGACACACAGGCCATATGGCCTGCTCATCATCACCAACTAAGTACAACAAACATCTAAATACTGGGGTTGGCTAACACCCTAAGAGGGTATACTACAAGAAAGTGAATTTAGAGCTTTAACCTTAAAAAAAGGGGAAAGTACAGGGCAGAAGGAGAACTTGTGAATGAGGTCCTAATTGGATAAGATAAAGTTAGGATGGGAGATGCTTAATTGAAAAAGTAAACAATAACAGAGCAATTGGACTAAAGGTTTGTTTATATTTCTGTAATTTTACATTTCATTAGCTGGAGATAAAACATGATTCCAAAGCAAAGCTTCCCATTTGGTCATGAGGGTTAGGTTAATATTAAGGCTAAAGAACTGAGAGAATTAAAGAAGGTGCAAATCCTGAACGTGTCAGGAGGGGGGTTCCAATTTTCTTTACCTTCTTGAAACTTATGAGCAAGAAACACATACACTCTTTAACAGTTTAAAAAAAGAGCTATAACTGATAAGGAAGGGAACATAAATATTACCACATGTATCACTGTTGAAAACACAAATTTGCTGGCGGAACTCAGCAGGTCTTAGAGTGGCCATAGGAGGCAGATATATCTAACCGATGTTTCAGGTCTGAGCTGTGCATGAATAACTTGCGTTGATTGAATGCTTGTTGCTCCAAACATGCAAGCACAAATGTATGGCAGAAATACTGACCAGCGACAAAATATGCATATTTCTATATTCCGACCTACAGTCTGCTGGCAAAACAGACAAAGCCAGTTCACAGGGAGATCAGGATGTAGCAGGGATGGGAGTGGGAAAACACAGATGCGCTACAGGACTCCTTTGAGTCCATGTACTGGAATTGTTTCAGGGAGGTAGCCACCTAAAATGACCATGTAAGCATCAAGGAGTACACAAGTTTAGTGACTGGCTACATGAGCAAGTGTATTGATGATTTCACCGAGATCAAATGTTTCACAACAAGAGTTTACCAGAATCTATGGTTTGATGTAGAGGTCCAGCCACTCCTCAGAGCTTGTGATGCTGCCTTCGGGACGGGGATCAAGATGGCACTAAGATCAGCCAAGGCTGAACTCTTCCATGCATTCGGGAAGGCAAAGTGTGGGTACGTCCAGAAGATCCATAGACAGCTGCGTGACACTAATGACATGAGGTGCATGTGGCAAGGAATCAAGAGTGCAACATCACAAGACAACCTAAAGAGGATGCCTCCCTTTCGGACAGACTGAAAATCTTCTATGCACTGTTTGATGAGAAGTATAGGCTGATGCTGAAGAAAGCTTGGTATCCCTCTGATGAACAGACCCCCTGCATAGCCGTAGCCAGGGTGAGAGGAATTCTATACAAGATGAACCCGCACAAATAAGCGGGACCACACAACATACCTGATCAGGAACTAAAGGACCACTCTGACCAACTGATGGAGGTCCTTACAGATGACTTCAAAATGTCCATCATCCACATGGGTTTCAAGACAGCCTCGTTAACCCAGTACCAAAGAGGGTGACAGTTACAGGCCTTAATGACTACTGTCCTGTAGAACTGACCTCCACAATTATGAAATGCTTTGAGTTTCTGGTAATTGAATACATCAAAGCACAATTCCAAGAGATGCTGGTCTCTGTCCTGATCCACCTACAATGACACCTTATACACAAGGCTGATATTCATTGACCAGCTCGGTGTTTAATAAGAACATTCCCTAGAGGTTGGTAGAGAAGCTGACCTCGCTGGGACTCAATACTCCTCTCTGTAACTGGATTCTGGACTTCTGAATGGAAAGACCACAGTCTGTCTGGGTTGGCTGCAGAACATCGAGCACCATCACGCTGAACACTGGAGCACATTAGGTCTGTGTGATGAGCCTGCTCTTGTTCATGTTACTGATCCATGAATGCAATAGCAGACCCAGCTCCAACAGAGTCATCAAGTTTGCAGGTGACATAACAGTAGTTGGCCTCAATGTAGACAAGACGAAGGAGATGATTGTGGACTTCAGGTGGACCAGAAATGACCATCTTCAACTACACATTAATAACTTGGTAATGGAGAGAGTAGAGAACACAAAATTCATTGGAGTCCACTTAACAAGTGAACTATCCTGGACACACAACATCTCCTCACTTGTCAGGAAGGCATAAGAACAACTGCACTTCCTGAGAAGGCTGAGGTGGTCATGTTTACTGGCTACCATCTTGTCAAGTTTCTTCAGGAGCTCTACCAACAATGTTCTAGGTGGGCTGCATCACAGTGTGGAATGGTTGCTGTAGGGTAGTGGTCTTCAAAATAGTCGATATCGACCCTCAGATGTCGATGGGACCATCCAGGAGGTCGATAAATGGCAGGGTGTTGAAAGGCAGTCATGGCATGGGGGTCAATTTAAAATAGTGCCTCCCACACTCCCCCCACCCGGTCCAGAACAGCCGCAACCAAACCGACCCCCAAAGTCCAGCATGGGGGGGAGGAGAGGCTTAACTGCCATAAATCTTTGTGTGCCATTGTCACTCCTCCCCCTCATCATACATGCGTCAGCCGGCACTTCGAGCATCGCTGTCACATTTCCCCCTCATCGCGCATGTGCCAGCCGGCTGCTCACATCCTGCAGACCCCGGGAAGCTGCATTTAACAGGTAAGTGTCCTTTCTGCCCCTTAATTTGTTCTCCATTTGGGGATGTAGGGCTTACACCCCAAGGTTGAGAACAAATTAATGTCTGGCTCGAGGTGGTGCCGGACAGAGGACAGAGGGCTCAAAAGCAGAACTGTCTGGCCTAAAACCACATGTCTGGCCATCCTACCACGCGTACTCACCCACTCCCCCCTCCCCCTCCCCCAACCAGCCACCCACCCAATGCTGGGATTCTATGCCTGGAGGTTGATGAGAGACCGCATAGTCCCAGAAGGGGTTGATGATCTAAAAAATTTGGGGACCCCTGCTGTAGAGCATTGAATCAGAGGTCAATCCACAAGACCATAAGAGCAGCAGAAAGGACCCCTGGGTTCTCCCTCCCACCGCCCCCCCCCCCCCCCATCGACATGATCTTGAGGGATTGTAACTTGAGGAGGGCACACAAAATCATCAAAGACCTCTTCCATCCCGCACACAGCATCCTTCAGCTCTTTACGGAAAGAGATGCAGGAGTATCTGAGCTAGAATCACTTTATATATATGTAGATATCTATATATTTTGCATATGTATTGTTTGTATGTCTGTTATGTCAAGTTGTGTTTTTGCACTGAGGATTGGAGTATGTTGTTTTATTGGGTTGTACTTGTTCAATTGGATGATAATTAACTTGAATTCTATTTTGGGAAGAAGTATTGTATAGGTTTACTTCCTAAAGCTACACCAGGTTTGCACAAAGTGTTTGAGGTATTTATTTTAAAGCTACATCAAAAGAGAAGGCAAAGTGTGAACAAACGTACCTTAGCAAACATGGAAAAAGAATGCCTTTCACAATTGCTGCCATGCTTTCTATTGGCATGAATGTCCATCTGGACATCACTGATGCCACTTCATGCCAAATTCTTTGTCATGTATAGGAATGAGCCTTCTGCAGCAGGATCACCAAAGTGGTGTTTTTGAATACAAAGTTTTCTGACTGACCACTGAATGTCACACTCATTTTCTTGGTTTTATTTATATCCTTTATAAAATAGATACAAATTTATAAAATTACAAGAGATGTAGGTAGTCGGATCTTTTTCCCAGGGGAAGAATAACAAATATTAGAGGATGGTGAGAAGGAAAAGTTTACAGGGGATGTGTGGGGAAAATCTATATATTTTTTTAAAACACAGAAAGAGAGCCACTTGCCTGGAAAAGTGTGCCAGTGATAGAAGCAGATACAAAAGTAGCATTAAAGAGGCTTCCAGAGAGACACAAGCTTGCAAGAAATAGAGGGATATGGATCATTTTCTGTGTTCTACACAGACATCATGGACCAAAGGGCCCATTCCCGTGCTGCTCTCTTCCACATTCAATTTCTAGAGAGAGACCATTTTTATTTATCTTTGTACTCAAAGGACAACCATTGCAAAGGCAGGACAAAATCAATTGTGAAGTGATGCCAAATGTGTAGATGTCGTTTTAATGAATCAAATTTTAATAGCACTGCTAATTCCAGACAATTTTACTTGGATGGAGGAATGCAATCAGACCTCAATTCATATTTTGAGATTATCAGAGAAAGGGACTTGATAATTTCTGGCTGCTTCTAACACTGGAAAACAAATATTTTGCTTCTTAAACACTTTTGAGTGTATTATAGGATGTTGTGTTGGTGATCACAAAAAAAATCACCTTAAAATTTTCCTATCACAAATTGTTTTTTAGATATAACCTATTTTTGTGATTTCTTGTCATATTTTGTCTACTTCAAGCACAAAATCATGAAGTACAAAATTCATTTTTTTGCATTTGCACTTGGACTTCTTCCCTGCTAAGCTTGGTGCAGTCAGTGACGAACATGGTTTCCCCAGCACATTGCGTCCATGAAAAAGCAATTATTGAACACTGTCAACAAAAGCATCAGATGCTGAGTACAAATGAAAATCAGCGACCAAACATTTTAGGTCAGTTAGACTAATGCAATGAGTCAGCAGCGTTATGTGATTAAACATGCTAAATTATTGTTCGCAAGAAAAGTTAATTTAGTTTTCTAGTTAATAAAAGCCTTGGTTTGGATGAACAAGCCTTTGATTCTTTCGACGCGCTCTACACCCTCCCACACCTAGTACATTTTGAAACTGGAACACCTGGAGGAAACCCACGCAGACACAGGGAGAACATACGAACAGTGTGGGATTCGAACTCCGGTCCCAATTGCTGGGACATTCACAGCGTTGCGCTAACCATAATAATGTGATGCAATAAATCTGAAATGATCAGTGATCAACTTGAAGATGTCTATCAAAATATCAAAATATCCATTTTTTTCAGGAAGCAATCCTTTTAGGGGGGAAAAAAATGTTGTCCAGTGAAATCTAGGATTTGTTGCTGGCCTTTGCATGATTAAATTAAAAGGAGTAATTTCATAAAAATGTAATTTCTTGAGGGCTATGCTGAGTAAGACGATGAATATCAGTTGTATATTTGATATGGAGCAAATTTTTAGACCAAGAAGTCAGGGAAATAACGTTTCTAAAAATCTACCACCATCCTGTTGGTATTGGAAAGGAGGTTTATGGACCATAGTTCAATTTTGCTGCAAAAGTTCACCTGTGCCATGCAAAGATATTAGGGTGGCACGGTTGGTGTAGTGATTAGGACAATGCCTTTACAACACCAGCAATGGAGACCAGGGTTTGAATCCCATTCTTTCTGTAAGGAGTTTGTATGTTCTCCCTGTATATGTATTGGTTTTCTCTGGGGGCCCTGGTTTTCTTTCATTGTTCAAAATGTACTGGGAGTGTAGGCTAATTGGATGTAAATTAGCCTGTTACCGTGCTGTATATCTAAAAACTTACACTGCTTCCTACACTTAAGAAGTACTTTATAAGGGAATTCATCAAGTCATATAATCCATTCCTCAGTCCCTGTATTCTCACAAAACACCTTATGAGTTATTAAGGTGTTTGGCTCATTATTAAAAGCAATTGTGAGAAATCGTATGAATCAAATATGAATACAACATGAATTAATCCAACACCATTTATTTTCTTTATATTTTCCTGTACGTTTACTTAAGGAAAACATTGATTCCTGCTGGAAGAATGTACAGAGTGCTAGAGATTCATCACTGTGCTGTCCAAGTGCAAGACTGTCATATGTGAGGACTGGCAGTGAATTAAGGCAGACTAATTGAGTATGGGGTAAACAGCTGGCTCTGATCTTGCTCTCACTCAAAATACGAATAGGGAACATTCCATATCGCAATAATCAGGAGTGGAATCCAGTCTGAGTTTGGTAACAACAGATTTTAGACTTTGACCCATTGGAATGATCTCGTTCTTTTTAGTTTTTATGCAATTCAGTGGTTACTGGAGCAGAATACAAACCAAAATTCATACTTGTGGGCGCATGCTTGTGCCCCCCCCCCCCCCACCTCCTCAACACCAACCACCTCCAATGAACCACTCAGCAAGTGCTGGAAACAAAAAACATTTCCTATTGAGAGAAATAGTCTGGAAAAAGAAATATCATTTATATTTAAGAAACAACTACCTTTAATAAATAGCTTTGATATAGCCTCTATATTGCATCCATTAAAATTGAATTCAGTTTGGCACCAAGTGTTTGGAGGGTGTTCCTGAGCACCCAGGAGTTCTGCCACATATATAATCATCAGGCCATCTGTACTGATGCCCAAAAAAGAGGTATAATCACCATTTTGGCAACAAATCTGCCATGACAAATTTGTTTTTAACATTGTTCAAGTCAATCAAAGATGGGCAGGTTCCCAGGATAGATGACCTATGTTCAGTTTTATTCCTAACCTTCCAAAATGGGAAGATAAGTGAATAAATGGCAGTTTTGTTCCTATATGGTAATAACTTGGTCACTAATTTTTTTGGCAGGCACTTAATTTTAATATTTATTGTGAACATATTAATGCCATATATCAATGCCCAGCATTTAGTATCCAAGATAATAGCTGTAAAGAACATCCATTTGAATGACTGTTCCAATATTGCTGTCAGAATAAAGTACCTTAAAGGTCAGGATAAAGACAGCGTAATGTGTCTTTTATTATTATCCTATTACTAAAACTTTTAAAAGTTGGTTTAGGATGATCTAATGCATAATAATGACAAATGCAAGTTTCAGTTATTTGTCACTTACCTTCTTGCACTTCTTAAAAGCATAACTTTTTAATGAAGGGATTGTGGAGCTGGCCACAGCCAAGAAAGACACAGCCACCACGTTGAATGTCATTAACGACTGTTTTATTCAAATTCAGTGCATGCCCCTTTAAGGGCAGCGTAAGCTCAGTTACCGTGTGCATTGTAATGTCATAATCGCTGCCCACGGCGCGCGCTGGGCAGGAGACTTGAGGCAGGAAGAAACCCTGATGGCGCCATCTTCCCAAGGCTGCCCCGCCACGTGGCATTACATGCAGGGCTGATTCACCATACACCCCCCCCCCAGAACCAGCTACGTGTCTCGCCGGTTGGGCAGGCAGCCCCGGTGTTAGGGCATGGCCATCTGCACTGGCCTTGATAGGTCCAAGTGCACCGCCTTCAAAGGGTCGACGGTGAAAAATTCATCTTTACCCGCTATGTCCAAAGTGAAAGTCCTGCCAGACCACTAGCGGACTTTTTATGGACCCTCAAACGGGTATTGCAAAGGTACCGTATGTGGTCCGTGCCGAAAGAGTACAATTTCCGCCGAGTCCAGCTCTTTAGGACGATGTGTCAGCTGGACGCCATGATGCGAGGGAGGCGGGGGGGGGGGGGGGGTGGGGGAGCTAGCGAGGATAGCTTCTTACAGAGATCCATCAAAAAAATGTTCACGTGCTTGGACATATTGTTGGGCTCCGGGCCAAAGAGCTCACCGGGCAGCGAGAGCAGCATGGTGTAGACCAGTTCCACAGAAGATGCCCGTAGGTCCTCCTTGAGTGCTGTTCTGATGCCGAGGAGGACCCAGAGCAGTTTATCTGCCCAGCCTGAGGTGAGCCATGAGGGTGGATTTCAGATGACGATGAAACCTCTCCACCAAACCATTTGCTTACAGGTAATAGGCTGTGGTGTGGTGGAGTTTAACCACCAGAAGGTTCACCAGCTGAGCCCAGAGGGCGGAGGTGAACTGGGCACCTCTGTCACTGGTGATGTGCACTGGGACTCCAAACCTAGTGATCCAATGGCTGAATAGATTCCTGGCACACGTATCTGTGGAAGCCTCTTTGATAGGCACGGCCTCCGGCCATCTCATGGTCCGATCGACTATTGTGAGAAGGTAGCGTGCTTTCCTGGACACCTGCAGGGGTCCTATGACATCAACGAGGTAGTGCTGAAATCTCCGCACTGCTGGGTCAAATTGCTGAATTGAGGCTTGCGTATGCCAGTGGACCTTAGAGGCCTGGCACCTGGTGCAGTTCCTCACCATATCGGCACCTCATTTTTGAGCCCGTGCGACAAAAAACCACTCTGGCACATTTGCACCGAAGTCTTCACCAAGGGGTGGGCTAGGTCATGTTCTAAGCTGAAAACCCTCGACCTCCACTGTGGTGGGACTACCGGGTGCAGCGAGCCGGTGGAGACATCACAGAGCAGTGTGTCTGGGCTGTTGCTCAAGGCCAGAGATGGTGGTCTGGAAAGCCTGCATCTCTGCGTCCTGCTTCTGGGCCTGTGCCAATTGTGTGTAGCTGGGGGAGAGAGTGGTGATCGCCGGATGAGAGAGCGCATCCGCCACGATGTTGTCTTTACCTGCGCTGTGCTGGATGTCGGTGGTGAACTCCAACATGTAGGAGAGGTGGCTTGCTAACAAGCTGACCACGGATCTTTGGCCATCATGAGTGACTGTGTGAGGGGCTTGTGGTCCGTGAACACGATGAAGGGCCTCCCCTCCAGAAAGTATCAAAAGTGCTGGATGGCCAGGTACAGTGCCAGGACCTCCCAGTCGAAAGCGCTGTACTTGAGCTCTGGCAGGCGCAGCTGTTTGCTAAAGAAGGCCAGCAGGTGCCACTGTCTGTTGAGCCACTGCTCGAGTATGGCCCCTACCGCCGTGGCTGAGGTGTCCACCGAGAGTGCCATGTGTGCCTCCGGGCATGGGTGCACCAATAGAGTTGTGTTGGCAAGGCTCTCCTTTGTTGTGGCAAAAGCGGTCTCTGGCTCCTCCGACCAGGTCAGGACTTTCTCCTTAGCGGTAAACAACGCGAACAGCGGCGGCGCCGGGGATGAATTGATGGTAAAAATTCACCATCCACATGAACTCCAGCAGGCCCTTGAGGGTGGTTGGCTTGGGGAACCGCTGAATGTCTGCGATCTTCTCTGGTGTCGGGGCAGCACCTGGTGCTGAGATGGTGTACATCAGGAACTGCAGTGTCTGCTTGCTGAACTGGCACTTGGCCACGTTGACCGTGAGGCCAAACTCTGCCAGTCGGGCAAACAGGGTATGGAGGTGGGCCTTGTGTTCTTCTCGGTTGCAGCTGGCAATAAGGATATCATCCAGGTAGGTAAACACAAAGTCCAAGTCCCTACCCACTGTGTCCACGAGGCGCTGAAAAGTCTGGGCCATGTTCTTGAGCCCGAAAGGCATACGCAGGAATTCAAAGAGGCCAAAGTGGGTGATGATCACTGTCTTGCCGATGTCCTTGGGGTGGACCAGGATCTGATGATACCACCACACCAGATCAACCTTGGAGAAGACTTGCGTGCCATGGAGATTGGCCAAGAAGTCTTGAATGTGGGGCACCGGGTACCTGTTCATTGTGGTCGCGTCATTCACCACAGGGTCTCCAGTCCCCGGAGGATTTGAGGACCATGCGGAGAGGGGATGCCCAGGCATTGTCCGAGCGACAGACGATCCCCAACTCCTGCAGACAGAAAAACTCCTCCTTTGCCAGCTGCAGCTTCTCAGGCAGAAGTCGGCTGTGCTTGGCGTGCAGTGGGAAGCCCTGCGTGGAGATATGGTGGTATACCCTGTGTTGGGGTAAGGTGGTGCTGAATTATGGGGAAATCACGGAGTATGCTCGAATAGTCATCCCTGGAAGTGGCGATGGCAGCGATCTCAGGCTTGCAGGCGTGCATGGCATCCAGACGCACCGAATGGAAGGTGCGAGCATTGACCAGCCTCTTGCCCTTCATGTCAACCAACAGTCCATGTGCACTCAGGAAGTCGTCCCCCAACAACGCAGTACCCACTGAGGCTAACACTAACTTCCAGTGGAATTTCTCTTTCCCAATCTGAATCTGCGCTCTGCGGATAGGTACCGAAGGTCTTGATGGCTGAACCGCTGTCTGCCCACAGGGTGGGACCATGAAATCGGGTGCGTGTCTCGAGGGTAGTGGGCAGCAGGAAGCTCAGTTCCACTCCTGTGTCCTCCAGGAAATGCCAGCCGGTGGACTTGTCGGTAACGTGAAGGAGGTGTTCACATGGCCAGCCATCGCAGCCATCAACGGCGGCCGGCCGGGTCATTTCCCTGGTAGTCACATGGTTGTCAGCATTTATGAGCTTGCGGTCTCCAGTGCAGATGGTAAAAGCACCAGGTGGAATGGTGCTCCTCCGGCTTGTGCTTGGGGCAGTATTGCGCCCAGCTGGCTCTTGGTCATGCAACCTGACTGAGGGCTGCTTTATTCTCCCTCTTGGTGCGCCAGAAGGTGTCCGCTCAGGCTGCGACTCGGCGTAGATCCGTGAAGTCCTCATCCGCCAGGAGTAGTTGGATGTAGTTCCTCGGGCATCTGCTTGAGTAAGATCTGATGGAAGAGGAAACAAGGTTTGTGATCCTCCGCCAGTGCCAGCATCTTGTCCATTAGGACCGATGGTGTGTGGTCCCCAAGCCCGTCGAGGTGCAGGAGCCTGAAGGCACGCTGCAGAGGGGAGAGCCCGAAAGTGCCAAGGAGCAGGTTCTTGAGGGCAGGATATTTACCCTCGGCCAGCGGGTTGTGTATCAGATCATCCATCCTGGCTGCCATTTCTTCGTCCAGCATGCTCACGACATGGTAGAACATCGTGGCATCTGCTGAAATGTTCCTCAGTTGAAACTGCACCTCCGCTTGCCTGAACCACATATGCGGGCGATGGGTCCAGAAGGGGGGCAGTTTGATGGCAATGTCATTGATCTCTGCCGGATCAATGTTCTTGAGACCAGAGAGGCGTCTGGGCTAAACGGGGTCACCAATGTGGAGCTGGCCACAGCCAAGAAAGACACAGCCACCACGTTGAATGTCGTTAACGACTGTTTTATTCAAATTCAGTGCATGCCCCTTTAAGGGCAGCATAAGCTCAGTCACCGTGTGCATTGTAATGTCATAATTGCTGCCCCAGGCAACTGCTGGGCAGACGATGCAGGGAGAAACCCTGAAGGTGCCATCTTTCCAAGGCTGCCCCACCACGTGGCATTACACGCGGGGCCAGTTCGCCATGAGAGAGTGCACCGCCACAGGATAATGAAAGGGAGTGACAATTCAGTCAAAATAGTGTGTTTCAAGGTCTTAAAAGAGAGCACAGGTGGAGTGTCAGAGCAATGGATGGAAATATCAGAACAAAAAAGTTTGGCAGTCACCAATAGTTGAATAGTCACCAATAGTTTGACATGAATCAATGGCATAATGAGTGTTTACCTTCTCAAGGTCAAAACAATGAGTTGGGTCATGGAACGAGGTGGGGAAAAGTCATGAAGGGATCTGAACATAAGAAAGAAAATTTCAAATCTGAGCAGAATTGAATTTATCAAGAAGTTAAGCATCTGAACAGCTCAGTAACTGATGGGTTGACTTTAGAGACTGACAGGCCACAGATACCAATTGGACTTGTCAGACTTGTCAATGGTAAATTGCTTTTGGAGTAAGACTAGTGGACCAGAAATCTTTCCCAACCTTCCTCCAAACCTGGATCACCCACCTGCTCTCTGATGTTAACTCTCCTCATTTCTAACGAAATGATGATGCCTATATTTCATTGTCTAATTCACAGAGAATCTCTGAATTACATAGCCACTTACCCACACTTCCTCCTTCTAATCTTTAACTATTGTCCAACCTTGTTGCTGCCTCCAATACTTGATTTTACATCTTTATCTCACCTACTCTTTCGCTGGATTTTGGTCCTGCACCTCCACCTCCCTCACTCGCTGACTAATCTCTGACAGAAATTGAAAAACAACATGGGTTCAGGTCTACACCAGCAAGGAGGCTTGGCAATGGGAGCAGGGGTCATGTCACATGGTGCTTTGGGCTAAGAGGACGAAGCGCTGTTACAGCACCAGTGATCAGGACCTGGGTTCGAATCCCGCAATGGCTGTAAGCAGCTTGTACATTCTCCCCATTTTTGTGTAGGTTTCTTCCGGGGACTTTGGTTTCCTACCGCTGTTCAAAACATACCATGGGTTGTAGGTTAATTGGATGTAATTGGGCAGCACAGACTCGTGGACTGAAAGGGCCTGTTACCATACGGTAAGTCGAAATTTAAAAAAAATTAACCTTCAATTTCAGAGTTCATCGGAATTATCAACTCTTTGGTATATGAAGAATAGCAGTATTATTTTGGTGGGAAATCTGTCAATTATTCTTCTGACATCTACCATGTATACTTATCATACATGCTATCGATGTTTGCATTAGTTAATATGTGGTGCAGTATTTTCAAAGTAGCAAATAAAAAACATATGCAACATTAAAATACACACATAACCTGTTACAAATTCAAAGCATGGAACATTTATGAATTTTATTTTCATGAATGTGGCAAGTTGTATAATTGAGGAACTTATAAACGATAAAACAAGTTGAAGGTTTGTTAGCGAAAATGTATTTTCTTTGGTGCAGAAATCCAAAACAAGGAAACCATAGTCCAGGGAGTGAAACCCGCTTTCACACAAAGCTTAGAACTCACATCCCTCAAAATTCGTGGATATTTTCAAAAATGAAAATGATTGCTTCAAGTTCAATATGTGTTTTCAGGCATGTGATCGCAGGCAATCACAATATATCGATGTGAATCCATCACTATGCAAATGATTAGTAAGAAAGGCTCAAGGCCTGAAAAGTCTGCTCCTGTTCTTGTATTCCAATATAAGGTTGAGCAAATATCTGTTCGATCTACAGCTCCAAAATAGAAATTATTTATTGAGTAGTAGGCCAAAAACTATATGTAAGTCAAATAACGATCAGAATTTCTTAAAAAACAATGATTTCAATAAGGCAATAATTGGACATGCTTACACATGACATGAAATGAACACAATGGATCATGAAATTATAAATCTGTGCCTTCAGTGAGCATTCGTCTTTATGTGGCTATAAAACAAGTTTCTAGGTGAATAAGCTACACATCTGTTTTCTGTATATGCACACAGTTTAAGCAACAAATACAATTTACACTCATATTTGACAAAGTTCTGGTACATTGTAGGACTCGTTCGACGCAATTTCAATTACCTCATTTATGAAGATCCAGTGACTATCAACAGCTGCCAAATTGGTATCAACAGCCTGCAAATGGGAAGCAATAATTCATAGGTTACACAACTTTTTCAAGAAATTATCAGGCTTAATTTTTCCACTTTATCACATGTTTCAAATACAAACTAAAGGAATTTATTTTAAGTTACAAATTCATCAAGAAAATAATGACTATGTCTTATTGGAAGGCTTTAATTTCTTCTCCCCCCCCCCCCCATTCTGTTCTTATTTTTAATTGGCTTCAAGCAATTCAGTTTGTTCTGGCATATGAGTGGTATCAAAGATCAGTGCATCACCTTTTAAAATATACTTTGTGATTAACGGATCACAAACAACACTATTTACTTTTGGCAAGCAGTGAAGTACAAAGTTCACCTAATAATAACATCAAATTAATCAGCATGTTTAACAATATATTTTACAGTATTATATTAAGCATATTCCATTGACAATGTGAACTTATAGCAGTTATGCCTCTTTTAGCAGCTTTATGGACAGAATGATTTTCCAATAACTACATATGAAAATATAAATATAAGAATCACTTTTAAATCACATCTAATTATTTAAATGTAAATATACAAGAAAATATCTCATTTGCTTCCAAGTACACAATGATTACAAAGAGTTCAATATTTTTGTAATGTTTAGAAATGAACTCGTTATACAAAACCTAGAGTCTGGATTATTTCCTGCAAATGTATAAAATAATTAAGCCAATACTGTAAAGTACAGCTGGATCTCAAGCCTACAGTTAAAACATTTTACATTCAAGCGAATTTACAGTCCAGAAGGCAACTATTTGCTTCATTGCCTCTTTGCTGACTGCTGCAAACCTTATCCTTTTGTTTTGGCAAACCTAATCCTTTTGTTTTTTATCCTCTCTGCAATCAGTCTTCATCTGCTTCAAACAGTTATCCAATTTTCACTTTGAAGATTCAATGGTTTGTCTTAATCATTCCCTGTGGCAAAGTTTTTCTTGTTCCCAGAATTTTCTAGATAAATATATTTATTCTAATCTCCTTCTTCACCCTTAATAAAGGCAACATTAAAATTTATGATCAATCAAAACTTGCATCACTTCAAAACAAACCTATCAAAGTTACTCTATCAGCTTTGAGAGGAAATATTCTTCACATCACAATGTTTTCTTCATTTCCATGTATTGTCATTCAGAACATCACCTTAGGAATCTAAAACCCATGTCATTCAAGATCTTTAGTGCTCTATTTGTAATAAGGTGGTTAAAAATGCACAGACCCATCTACAATCATCAAATCATTCCCAGGAAGACCAAACTTTCTAAAGCAATGATGGAGTGGGATTTCTGTGAACTTATTTTTTTTCTCTTCAAACTTCCTTCCCACACCTGTTACCTCATTTTCCATGACCAACCTTCACAACTGATCTCCCACCCAGCACCCAAATATCACCTCCTTCCTGAGGTTCTGGCCTTGATCCTCATACATTACCGACAGTTATGGCCAAGGGACCTTGAAGAAGGGTTCAGGCCCAAATTGTCGGTAATATACCTTTACCTCCTATGGATGCTGTGAGACCTATTGAGTTCCTCCAGCATTTGTGTTTCACTACAATTAAAGCATCTGGAGACTTTCCTGTTTCACTTGATCCTCCTATGGTCTTAGTTCTCTAACAACCTCATTTCAGAGAGGCTATAGAATCCAGAAAGTACACCGTACTATGTTTCCTGGTACAATGATATGGATGGCAATCCATATGAATAAAGAAAACATTGCAATGTGAGGGATATTTCATCTCAAAGCTAATCGAGAAACTTTTAACATTTATTTTTAAAATCAATTCCAATTCCTCCTTAGGCAATGATCCTTCAAGCCCTTGGTGGAGGCCCCAACCTACAGCCAATTCCCTGATCATTGCTCCTGACCCTAGATCTGATCCTTGCAAAAGTAAATTCCTGGCTTAAGCCCCAGACCCTAAGACCCAGTTCCTATCCCTGGCCTTAACAACCTGATCTCTGGCCCTACTCTCATGTACTGAGTGCTGACCCTAACTCCTCTTATCCTGAGCTTTGTCTCAATTTCAGGTGACACAATTTCAATAATGAACATCTGAAACTGAAATGTACTTTGGCATGCCTTAATGAAAACTAGCTTCCCTTAATAATTCTTTATTGGAGAGACTTTGAAGATTCCAAAGGTCGGGTTCTGAATTTTACTAATGTGTTTGCATCTGTATGTCATAGAGCAATCTAGCCCACTGAATATGCCTTCATAGTTTTGTGTACACCACATGAGCATGGCTATGAATCAAAAGGAATTCCATTCCCTTCACATGCAAAGAATACTGAAGCACAAAAAATACATCTTGCAGACAAATGCCTGTTATCCTGGCAATAAACACAATTTACCCAAAGCCACCGAATGAGTGACAAAGGAGTGACATTCCTCACGGTTCCACTTCAGAACTCATGGAGTGAAATGCAGTGACAAGGTAGAATGCAGAGCATTCAACTGGTTTCCCCCCCCCCCCCCCCCCCGTTAGCCCTTTCATTGGCTGTGCCTCTCTGAAGTAACAGGGCAATATTCAGGTGAAAAGGTATCAAGCTGTTTAGGCTTATGATGCATAAGTTGAACATTTTGAGGGAATTTCCCTTTACGTTGGCGATGGGAAAGAAGTTGATGAGCAAGAATGTGGAAAGTATTGAAGAAGATGAAAGTAGACGTTAAGTGGAGGAGCATGAAAAGAAAGGTGACCATTTCCCAGCATTGGATGATGAAATAATAAACACAGCTAATTTATTTTTTAATTTAGAACGTGGTGTAAGCCGACTTCAGTCATTTCAACCCATGCTGCCCAATTATACCCAAATTAACCTACAACCCTGTATGTTTTAGAGTGTGGGAAGAAACCAGAGCACATGGGGAAAACCCACACAGGCAAAGGAAGAACATACACGCTCCTTACAGAGAGTGCCAAATTCGAATGTAGATCCCTGGCTCTGTAATAGTGTCACATTAACTACTACACGAACCATGCTGCCCATTTAGGATGTTCATCTGCATCCCAAATTTCTGATCATTCCTCCACCACTGATTGTCACATTGAATAAAATCTACAATAAATTTCATATTTCAATCTAAATTTATAAATTTATTTCAGGAAAATACAAACAAAATTAAATGACTCATTCTTAATGTGGTTTTGTCTGTTCATGTGTTCCTATAAAAGGTGATTCCTTGGTTGCTGAGAAGTGAAAATATGCAGACCTTCGATCAAGGGAAGATCAAATGGTTAACCGCAGGAGGTGCGACACTTATCCTTTCATTTTTGCTCTTTCCACACCCAGAGACCCAAATAGTTTTTTTTTACTGATGAGTAGTGATTCCCTTGCAGTTCTTCCAATCTAGTGTTCTGCACTGGTTCATCAAAATGTGGTTTCCTCTTCAAAGGAGAAACAGAAGATCGAAAGAGTGATCACTTTGCGAAGTACCTGCACTCAGGCAAGAGATGGCACTGGCTTCCAGTTGATAGCCACTTTAATTCACCACCCCACTCCCACTCTACCCTCTCTGCCTGTGTCCTACAGAATTATTAAAACAAACTTTCACTTTCCATCAGTGTCATCAAGCACGCAGATGACACATCAGTAGTTGACCTCAACACCAACAATGAGTCACAGTACAAAGAGGTGAAAAATCTCATGATAAAGGTGTGAGAGCAAAAACCTGAATCTTAATGTGGACAAGGCAAAGAAGATGATCGTGGACTTCAGAAGAACCAGGAATGGCCACCCTCAACTACACATCAACAATTCTGTTGTCGAGAGAGTACAGAGCACCGAGTTCCTTGGTGTTCACTTAACTAGTGAACTACCATGGACACTCAACATCTCCTCACTTGCTAGGAAGGTGCAACAGCAATTGTACTTTCTGAGAAGAATGGGTACCAAGGCTACCAGCCACCATTATGTCAACCTTCTACTGGAAGAGCATCCTGCTGGTTGCATCACTGTGTGGTAAAGTTGCTGCAGAGAAATGGATTGGAGGTTATCCCACAGGACCATAAGAATGGCAGAGAGCATCAGTGCAGTCTCCCCCCCACCCCCCCCCCCAATCAACATGATCTATCAGGATTATTGTCTGAAGGGGGCACATAAAATCATTGAGGACCATTTCCACCCTGCAAATGGCATGTTTCAGCTGCTCCCGTTAGTAGTTATCAGAGCCACCACCACCAGATGCGGAAGAGCTTCTTCCCTCGGGCAATGAGAATGCTGAACTACCAAAGGAACTGCTCACACTAACCATCTAGATTCTAGACTCTCATATTAATGAAACAAATATTTCTTCATTTGAATAGATGAAATACTTGTCCTGCATATGTATGTCTGCATGCTTTGCACCGAGGACTGGAGAACGATGTTTTGTTGGGTTATGACAATAAACTTGACTTCTTGACAGGTAATGGCTCGCAAAACACAATACTGAACTCGTTCTTTATTTCTCTTTGCTTCAGAACAGGCAACCTTTTTGCCTGTCCTCTTTATTGTGATACAATTTATTTTCTTTTTGTTTGTATAGTCTTTCTCTCTGGACCTGACCCACAGCAAGACATTATACAAAGAAGCTTCATTCATCAGAACCCAGAAATGGTCCTTCCACAGTAATTGATTAACATGTTTTGTGCTTCGAGCAATTTTTTTTATCTTTCCCCTTCGCACTGATAGCCTCAGTTATACCAATGAGCATGGCCTCTCTGCTAAGTACCTTTCATGTGGCTAATACCACATCTGCTTTTAGAAAACACAGTCATATTTGTTCCCTTGTGCTCAATGTTGGTAGTTGCTTTTGTAAAAGGAAACATGTCAAGGAATGCCCTGCAGAATGAGTGTGGAAGTTGTGAGTTCCAATTGTTAACTTCACAAAAGTGCAAAGCATTGAAGGGAACAGTATAGTTTATGAATTGCTAGGTCTCCCACCTCTCATGAAAACAGCCAACATCATTTGACTATCTTTGGGTGCCCATCAGCCTGATACTTAGAATAGTACCAAACATACATTCCACTCATTGCACCTGTCAGACAGCTGACTGTTCAAATCTATGTTATCATGGCAAATGGAGAGTGAAGGTTTCAGGCTACATCAACAACTTATTGCAAGAATTTTTGTTTTAGAAATTTCATATCACGAAAGCAATATCACATACTCAGCACTTTGCTTTGTTGGGGCACAACACTTCAATAAATTTACTTTTCATTTCTCAAAACCAAATAAACAACTTCCACATAATGCAAATGTGTTTGATGCACAATATCTAGTCGAACAGATATTCTTCCTTATAATTTTCCCCACATATTGGCACTTCAACAATTTATTTTCTGTATAATAATTGAAAAGCAATCACCTTCAAATCAACTCGCTTGTGGCAATCCCACTGTCACACTGGTACTATCAACATCAAATGTGACCGTCTGCACAGTGCTGTACCCAAGAAAAAAAAAATCAAGTGGTCACTAAAGATAATAAATGGACAAATTTTTTTTTTTGCAATAGTAATGATGTGAATTTCTCTGGTAGATCACAGATCACAGAGGGGAAGAGCTTTTCATCCTCTGGGTAATGGATTTCTCCTGTAAGAACAAGTAACGGAAGGGATTCAGAAAGGGAAAATAAATGGGATTGAGGATTTATCTCAGGAAGCTGACAAGAGAGGAAATAGGCCCCTAATGTCCTTTAAAGTGCATGATTCTTTACCACTTTTCTGCTGGACTATGGTGAGATTAGTGTTATCTACTTCAGAAAAACAGCCTGTCAAATGGGCAGCTCTGTTACATTTCATCAGTCTTTATATTTTGCTTTTTGGTACTGGTTGAGTTATGGTTAATTAAGCCTGAAAAATTTGTCTTCCTCTCTGTCAAAAGTTTAAAGGTTTGCTTCAGTAATTGATCTTCCTGCAGTAAGATGCAAAATATTTTACTCTCAAATGACACACATCTCCAATATTTGCCTTTTGAAAAGCTAGGCAAGGTATTACACATTTTTTTGCTTTATAAAATCTCAAGATTGAATACTGTTTTAAACATGATTTTTTTCATTTTTAAAAAACTTCTGCTTATATTCCTGTAAGTCATGATTATTCAGAATTGAATACAATAAATATTTTATTCATTAAAATGGTAAACATGTAAAATGAAAGTTATATTGTTGGGTGGACTTTACTTCATTAATAGCCCCAAATCGTGAAAGAGCAAAATCTAAACAGTGCCAATTGCATCACACAATTAGAAAATGATCAGAATTTCAATTTTCCATCATGAAGGTTACAACTTAAACATTCCATGCTTTTTTTACAGACAGAAATGGTTGTTCCATTCTTATTATTCTTATGGACTCTGTTCTTTTTCAGCTTGGAATAATCAATTAAAATTCACATTTTGAAATCTTCTTACATAGAAACCCTCAAGAAAGTTGTTGACTGTTTAAAGCCAAATCTCATAAATTTATTGACAGTACAGTTAATGATAAAGAATCATTACTACAAATTTTGTACCATGTTTTAATCACTTGCATTGATATTTTTCTTCTTGGCTGAAGCAGATTTCAAAGAAATGTAAAAAAAAAATCCACTGATTAAAGAGATAGTTAAGATAGTGAGTTGTTAAATTGACCAGTCCAAATGTTTTAATGCCTACATTTGGTCAATTACCTTCAATATTTGTCCTATTTGAACAACAGGCTGACATAGCTCAATGTGTAAAATGACATCAGAAAAAGACAATGGAAATTATTTTGCCCTATGTTGATTTTATTAAGATTTACTAGTGTGTACCTCTGTACAAGGTACAAGGTACAAGGTACAAGGACTGCCTAAAGAAATCTCTTGGTGCCTGCCACATTGACCACTGCCAGTGGGCTGATATCGCCTCCAACCGTGCATCTTGGCGCCTCACAGTTCGGCGGGCAGCAACCTCCTTTGAAGAAGACTGCAGAGCCCACCTCACTAACAAAAGACAAAGGAGGAAAAACCCAACACCCAACCCCAACCAACCAATTTTCCTTTGCAACCGCTGATGCCTGCCTGCCTGTCCCGCATCGGACTTGTCAGTCACCAATGAGCCTGCAGCAGACGTGGACATACCCCTCCATAAATCTTCGTCCGCGAAGCCAAGCCAAAGAAAGAAAGAACTAGTGTGTGCTCCTTGAGATTTGCTGCACTTTTGTTAAGAAATCAGTAATATATTTTTCATGACTTATGCACTTCATTATTGTAAATGTTAATTAATTGAATGTGAAATAAACAAAAGCATGTGCAATTTACTCATTCAGTACAAATTAATCCTACATAATACTAAAATACAATCAAAATTATTGCCAAACATACAAAAGACCTTGGATTAATCAGCAAGTGAGATTCTAGCTTCACTAAATAAAATGTATCATCTTCTAATCGTTAAATTGGATGGGTTTTTACATTGGAATGGCACCTCATTAATAAAACAAATGCTAATTTATTCTTCATTGACAGATGACTATGCCCATATTTTGGCTGCCTCGAACTGACACGTACCCTGTTTCAATTTCTATGCTTCACTTTTGATGTGCAGCTATGCAATTTAAGGTCATTTCCGTAAGCCCATCAGGATTCCACAATGTACCAGGTAATCATATTTTTAAATTAGTTAGTGAATAGCAGTGCTGTCACAGAGTGGTAATGGGGAAACAGTGTTGAGATTTTACTGAAGACAAATTATATTTTGTACATAGGTGTATGTGGCACAAATGGTTGCATATTAAAATTTCCCTCTCTTCACCAACCATGCATTTCTCATTGAGTGTTTTATGTGAATGAATTCTAATCTGCACTAATTTTTTTTAGGGTTAGGGAGCATTTAAACAATAATTGTTGTTTATTTTCTGCTAGTAAAATTCACCTTTCATATAACAAACAAACCATTTTATGAATTTATTTTAGTGAATTATAATTTTCATTATTTCATACATTTGAGAAAACTGTGTTGAAGAACGTTGTGAAAAAACTATATAATATGAGACGACAAGGAATCACAGGCAACATTCTAGAGTTCCACATCTGCCTCATATATGCATGGTTCAGATTTTGTTTTCAGGTTCACAGTGTGGTGATGGCAAACCTCTCATCTTTTCAGTTGCAAAATCCATGTCTATGGTTCTGCATTTTCCATTTTCAGGGGAAAAAAAAGTAAATAATTTTGGTTTCCTGCCCTACCCTATAGCTTAAAAAAAACCCCACTGTTTAAATGATGGTTTCAGATTCTTATGAAATTTGTGCCAGCTTCAAAGTACAGTAAGGATACAGGAAATGTTGATTTTCAGCACAAGACTGAAAAGGATTTCAAAGCAAAAAGACTTGAAGCCAGTTTCTACTTAATGCCCACGTTTGCTTCTCTCATTTGTGACAATTCCATGAAATGTATGCCAATGCAACAGTGCACCTAAGATACCCTATTACATAGAGACAAGCAAGAATTTAGATTTGGTTCAACATCCCCTAGTTAACATTTTTTGTTTTATTTTATACAAATAGTTCTGGATTTGATTATAACTACAAAATTTAAACTGTTAAAGTTGTTCATTCCCAGCTCGGTTTGATATATTTAGTTGACTATGCTATTCACTTATCCAGGATCTGGATTCCAGGATGTGAGATTCATATCTGTTGACTTAATTTTATGTCCACATTGTGAAACACGATTGTCAAAGGAAATCTAAGATATGAGGTAAGGGAATGGAACTCGTTGATTAGTTACATCCCAGTTGGTAAACAAATTGGCATCTGCCTTTTTTTGGGAGGTAATCTCTATTTCAAAAATTGGCTCACAGCTTCTTCCCATACCATAATGAATCACAGAGTACAGTATGCATATAATTATGTGTCTGCTTAACAGTGAAATGACAGGTGAAGGTTGCACTGTTAGCCATGTAAGTATAGATGATTTAATTTGTTTCACTTATGAAAGTGTAAAGGAACATAGAATATAGAAAGCTACAGGTCCTTTGGCCCACAGTGTTGTACCAATCTAATAATAACTGCCTAGAATTTCCTTACTGAATAAACCTCCATTGTTCACAGTTCCAAGTATCTATCCATAACTCTCTTTGTCCCTGCTTTCACCACTGTTGCAGCCAATGCATTCCATGTACCCACCACTCTCTATGTTAAAAAAAAACCTGCCTCTTATTTATGGCTTAATTACACTAAAACTATGCTCCCTCATATTAGCCATTTCAACACTGGTCAAAAGCCTCTGCCAGCCACACAATCAATGCCTCTCATCATCTCAAACATCTCTATCATACCACCTTTATCATCATAAGACATGCTCTCCAATTCAGGCAAAGATGTCAATAACTTGGTCATCACACTCTCATATGGCTGGAGGAATGTAAAGAAGCATTTGAAGAGGATGGCAAGGTTGAATACATGTTACTGCTAATTGCCTTGAAAGGAAAGCAATAGATTTATTGAAATGTTGCAGTTTTTATGTTGTTAATATGGGAGCAACACTGACCAATGAAAGCTGTGAAATGGATGCAGGAGAATTGCATGCAAGGCTAATCTATATATCTTAAAGAATACATAAAGTACGAGGAAGATAGGGTATGAGTGGTTAACTAGAATCTCTTAGAGATAATATATCTTCCTGGAGGTCAGAGGATTATAGCATCTTTGTAGGAAAACTATGGCAATTAGAGGCCTGGGTTAGCACAAGGATATGTAGGGAAATGGAGATGAAGACATGATTGACACTTTTAGATTCAAGAGCAATCTTTCACAGAACAGATTTGATGCAACACGTCAAGATTGTGAATCAGTCACAAGAGCCTATGCTAGTCATTTGCAGAATAATAATCAGTCATATTCTCTTGTTTATTTCCTATTCCCTGATTTTTAAAAATTTCGAACCAATTTCATCATATTTTCAGATGTAGCATTAAAAGTGACAAAATTGTTTTCTTCCAACTCACTACTGACCTTTGGGCTCAACAGCAAGTTTAACATTTACAATAAAACTGAATTTCTACTTCAGATTCAATATCATTATTCTACATTTACATCTTCTCAAGACTGACCTTCTGTTAATTTCCATGTCCCATTACTACTCAATTTCACCTTCTCATTTTCATTTTATATTTATTGCCTTCTATCTTGTGTTATATACCTTCCATTATATTCTCTCCTTCCTTCCTGAATTTTAAAATGTGCTTTATCTTTAGCTGATGAAAATTCCTCAAGCTTTGTCAAATGTTGAATGTTTCTCTCACCTCTGATGCTGCCTGACCTGCAGAGCAATTCTAATAATTCCTGTCTATATTTTCCTCAAGTTATCTTGGGATCTTTTGCCAATTAATAAATTTGTCCTGTATTCCATGAGCTTGCATCATCAGGAAGATTTTTTTCTCTATGTTCTGCTGGAAGAAGTGCAAACACAGATGCAATTGAAATCACTCATCCAGATATAACCCTTTTGAGGGAAGATCCTTCCAAAAGTGTGACAACCAGAAATGTACTCAATGTCACAATGATTTTGCATAACCTCCATGATTTGGCAATTATTGCCTTTATTTATGATGCCTGTGATCAAATATACTTTGTTAATCACTCTCTATAGTCACAGGCATCAGTGTTCAACTCTAGCTTCTAATGTATCTTGCCTCTTCTCTATCTTCCATATTTCTCATTAAATTTGATCAGGCCTTCCTTTGACCAATTCTATTAGCCGATCTACCCATTCCTGAAGTCCACTCCTATTCTTCCAACACACCTTTGAAATATTGTGCCATCATACATTTTGGCAGCTTTTCAAGACCAAGATCTAATTACACTGGACAATGAAGATTTTTCTTCCTGAACACTTTTGGGTTTACTTTATTGATTTTCGGCTGCTAATCACAAAATTCACCTGAAAATTTTCCTATCATATACCATTTTTTTAGATACAATCTTTTTTTCGTGATTTCTTGTCATATTTTAAATGATGCATCAAGGATACAAAAACATGAACTGCAACATGTCACTGAAAATTCATTTTCTGCATCTGCACTTGGATGTCTTCCCTGCAAAACTTGGTGCAGTCAGTGATAAATATGATGAAACGTTTCACCAGTACATTGTGACCATGGAAAAACAGTATCAGGGCAATTTGAATCCATCAATGCTGGCCAACTATTGTTGGACCCTGACACTAGAGGTATCAGATGCTGAGTACAAATGAAAATCAGTGCCAAAACATCTTAGGTCAGTTGGACTCATGCAATTAAGCATGCTAAATTCAATAAAAGTTAATTTAATATTCCTACGTGATACGGCACATCATAAATTATCTTTATGTTCATCTTGAAGTTGTCTATCATAATGCCCAATTTTTTTCAGGAAGCAAACCTTTTGAAAATTAATAATTATATATTAAGAATACTCTAATCTGAGATGCAGCCTCTAGGGAGTATAACTGTCTACCTTCTTCTATTTGAATACCAAACGTGCTCTGCCACTCACACTTCTGCTCCCAAATCAATTTCTCATCCATTCTGCAAGTTACTCTTTTAGACCAGGGGATTTACCACATTTTCATTTGGGACTTGATCAAAGATCTTCTGAAAATCCATGTTTGCAACATATATTGCATTATTTTTATCTTATTTGTTACCATAACAAAGCTAGAAATGTTGTACAGAAGGGCAGTTGTTTTTTTCCAAAATAGAGTTTATTCCATTGGCATCCATTAAGCTTGAGTTTCTGAGGGCTCTTTATGCCTTATTAAATGGAATTGCTGGCTTGATGAGGGGCTTGATACAGCTGCACTCTACCTTAATTTACCTCTTGCATTCATAACTAAATCAAAGCTGCAATGTCATCAGGAACCCAAAGTGAAAATCAGTAAGCTGTGGTATCAATGAGTAGTTGTCACTAGGTGGCAGTTTTCCATTGTCACTTTGATGTAAATAACAGGGGGAAAATGGCAGAAGAACAGTTGACCTAAATACTTTGGTCTGTTATTCCCTCAATGAATAGAGAATATTGCTAAATCTTACAAAAAAATTCATGATGCCAGAATCATAGTGTATAGAGCCGCTTGATTAGAGAGTTGTGATCCAAAGGTCTTCTGTACAGCTGGTATAGTTTAAGGGATCAGAGATTAGGCTATGACCAGATTTCTCAGCCTCACTTTAGTACCATCTGGAATGAAATGAATTGGTCAGATACCAACTTGTAATATAATGGAGCCAAAAAGTATCGTTCAATTACCAATTTTGGCTGAAGATATTAGCAGTCTAATCAACCAAGTCACTTACATTAGATTTTCTACCACAGTTGATGATGGAAAGTGTTTTACTTTTCCATTTTCCTGCTTTCTCGCAGTATCTGCTCTGGACAAGTTAGAGATTCAGGATTTGCAGCTCATTCAGGGTTTGGATATCTCAGCTCTGCATTGCTCAATATACTTCCTTTAGTATATAGTATGCAGGCAGCTCCATGTTGCAATTAATTAAGTTTGAAGCTTTATGCTCAGGAATTTATAAAAAGGCCAATAATCCATAGATTGGTGAGGATGTCATTAAGTAGTGGTGACAGATCCATGTAGTAATCAAAATCCTCCACCTGGAAATATATCACTTTCTTACTTTGTAGAAGACTCTTGATCCAAAATGATGGATCATTGCCAAGTGATGAGTACGGAATTTTTTTTTAGCCTCTTTGGAGATGAACCAATGAGATTTCATGGTCTACTATCAGCTTTGTGTGAGTTGTTACACCTTGTCTAAATAAATTAAGAGTCATGTGAAGTTCAGGGTAAGAGCAAAAGGTTCACTTTACTAAAGACATTATTGAACCAGGAACACTTTTATGATAACTCAATGATTTTTAATGCTCAATCTTTTGTTGGCAACACATTTAATTACCAGATTTATTTATTTTAATGGTTTTATCATGTAGGTCTTGAGCTCATTCTCATTGTGTTAGCTTTTTAGTGTGATTGCCATCCACACACAGGTTCCTGTGTCAATGTTATCATTTTCAGCTATCTGATTTAATTTCACATCATTTGACCAACATCTACATTTGGCAACTATGGTTAACATTATATCATAGGCATGGTTCATTTATGTTAAGTCAGCCAAGTAGCCCAATCAAATTAAATGACTCTGCGAAACTCAAGTGTAACTTTTAGATCATTAGATTTGAGATCAAAATACAATATTGCAACAAATCCTGAAATTTCTCTTCCAATAAACAGACATTTTTGCAGTAAACATCCTTGTGATATCATGGTCAGAAAAATACAGGAATTACTTCACCATCCTCTTTTCTGCTCATTTATATGCAATCTTTGCAGTATTCGCAAGTGCCGTTAAATCTCCCGACACGATAACAATTGAACATCACAATTGCAAATTGTGTTTTTTAAATCATTGTAGCTTTAAAATTTTTCAAAGCATATTATATTTCCCAGTTTAATACTGGTGCTCTTCTGTCCAACACTGGAAGAGTTACATCCCACAGACCTTTTCCTTTCTCCTTAGATACCCCGCTGTTCCACAAGAGGGTACTGTAGTTACATCCTAGGATAACTCTTTTGTAATGATAAAAGTCAAGAACAAAGCACATTATAACCTGACTGACTGCTCAAGAATGGATAGAACATTTAATACAAGCCCCAATTTCTAGTTTCTTTGAATTTCAGCCTGATTTTTTTTGTGACCTTATTCTGATTCTATTGCCCTTTTTATTTTATTCTAATTTTATTTTCAAGACCCTCATCTTTCTAATCACAATTTTTAAATATTTCCTTACATTTTATGATTTCCCTTTATTAAAATATATTTGTGGTTCATTTTGAATGTTCTAATATAGCCTATTTAATCATGAAACATGAGGCTTAAAGTACCTTAATGATTTATGAGAATATACTTGAGTATATTTGTCAATTCCAGTTCATTCCTTACCCAGTGCAAATCAGTAAATACAGTTGACATCTATTTATTTATTTATTATTGTTATGGCTCCCATTTAATTTAGTGAGAGTATCAGTTTAAGGGGCTAATACAGGCTGCAACCATTCACAGCTTTGGAGAGGATTTGTGAGTTTTTGGCAGTCCAGTCACTCGGTCTCTCCCATCTCCTTCGTGATGACTTCTGTGCATCAGTTTCCAGAATGGATTTCAAAGACTGAACTTTGGAATGATTTTCCAGAATTGTGCCTAAGCTGTAGTGGTCTGGGTATTTCCCAGCCCCCACCCCCAACCCCCAAATACCCCCCCCCACACACACACACACTTTTGATTTGACTAATATGTTATATTATTAGCAGTTATTAATAAATATAATGTTTCAAAGTAAAACAGTAGCACTGCCTTGAATTTGCATTGCTGCTGCTCTGAGACATAACACTTGGCATGGCCGACATTTTACTCATCATTTTATAATAAATTTCTCTTTACAGTACCTAATTTTATATTTAAATTGTCTTTTTCCCTTTCCTGTGTTTAAGCAAATTTTGCTTTCCAAATGCTTCCCTGTCTTGGATCAGCTACATGCCATTTCATTGCTGTCTTTTAAAAAGTCCTGACCATATATGACAACGATCTTAACTTCATTTCAATAAGTTTACCTATGCCAATATGTTTCTACACTGTTGAAATCTGCTGCATTTTTAACATTTTTAATTTACATCTCTGAAAATAATTTAAATCATATTTCATTTCCTTTCTAAGGTTCATTTTTCAAGAATGCATTCCAATGACTTGTTACCTGCTAATCCTCAATTGTACCAGAAGATTTTAATGGAAATATTTTCATGTTTAAATTCTAGTGAGTACCCTCTTTAATGCTTTCCTTTGGCAAAGTAGCTCTAACAGACATATATTGAGGTGAATTGAGGCTAATTGCTGTTTCTGTTGGAAAATTTCCCAGATTATCATCTGTTTAGTTCCTACCCTCCTTCCTTGGAAGGACCAATATTTCTCAGTATCACTAAAAATAATATGCTTTTCTCTTTCTCTATGCAATTTTGGAAAGGCATATTGAAAATGTGGCACACAGTTAATTAATGCATATTTTCTGTGAAGGTCTACTGCCGCAAAATTCTACAGGCCAACAGATCCGAGATCTTAAATGATACATTCAGCGTTGCACCCTATCACTAACTCTATGTGTGATATCATTGTCACCTGGCTGTGGGGAACAAAAGTCAGGATTAAAAATGGGAAGAATTAGGGCTTCTGTAGGGGTACAGGGAATGTGGTTGGGTCACAGTGGCAGCAATTTTAAATGACTAGTAGGCAGAAGGGTTGGTTGGGGGGTGGGGGGTCAGGAGCTGAGCAAAGATAGGGATTGCATGAAAGGGAGATTAGAACTGTGATCTGATAAGGGCAAGTGGTTAACAAAATAGAGAGCAGAATAAGGATATTCAGGAGAAAGAATGGGTCAAGATAGCAATTGGCTGAGGGGTGTTGGAGTTGGACCAGAGGTTGGGAAGTGACTTAGACATTGGCTAGCAATTGGAGCAGTATGAGGTGTTCTAGTAGGAAGAGTTGGTGCTTAGGTATCCCAAGTTAGATCTATCAGATATAGGTACCCAATGTCAGATTCCAGAGGATAGATAGACCAGCTCAGTAAAATAGAGCTGAATTAAGCCTCATTTGCTTTAATTCATGCTACGAACTACCCTACACACATGATGGAAAATCATGGCTCAATACACAAAGGTTTTTCAAAAACTCAGCCCTGAGCCATTCAACAGGGCTGAGATTGGGCAAAGATTGGGCAAATGGCCATTTCAAGAAGGGGGAGGGGGAAGAAAAGAAAGGAAAGAAAATCATGTGGGTATATTCAGGTTGTTGAATGCTGCGGCCCATGTCAGAGCACAGCTGTAATCAAATCAAGGGAATTCCCACCACTGCCTCTTCATCATGTGTCTAATTCCTCATCGCTTCCTGATCATGTATCAATGGGAGCATTGGTGGATAGGCATGGGGATGCTCCCATTTATTAATACTTATTAATATTTATTAATACCCATCCCAAGTCACATATGAGATACCTCTTCTGCCTCTCCAATGCCACAAGATTTTCAGCCAACCATTGCATCTCACAGTGGTAGAGCCATTGGAAGACGAGGGTAATGTTGGAAGATTCTTCAGATGGGGATGACACTGCACTGGGTTGGAATTCAGATCCTTTAAGCACCAAGGAAATAGGCCTGAACTCATCATGTGAGTGGACTGTGCTTTTCACAACCCCCAGTTGCACAAGAGAATTTAGGGCAATTGATGCCTGTTGTTTATTGCCACCATGCTTGCCTAGTGGGTATCAGTTTCAATGAAAACCATGGACTTGGTGAATCCAGATCAAACTTGCAGAATTTTGCACGTGTACATAGGAGATGAACATATTCAGTAATCGGACAGTCGGTACCAGCACATCATGCACAAAGATACGTCATTACCTAAAATAATTCATAGCCCAATTTCAATCTTAGTATTCCTGTTTCTTTTGAGATATTTAAGTGCTCTCTCTTTTTTGAAATTTAAAACTCTCTCCCACTTCAGAAATTTCTTAGTAAAGATTTACTACTGTACAAGCTGTGGCTGATTTGGATACACGTCTTTTTGAATACCTCGTAAAAGCAGATAATGGAAATGTTTAGGATTCTAACCACAGTCTACAGAGAATAGAACAAAAATCCATCATTCATCAGGCTTCTAAATATTTTCTTTGAATATTTAAATTTAAATAAAACATTTAAATTTAGACATACAGCATGGTAACTGGCCTTTTCGGCCCACCAGCCCGTGCTGCCCAATCACACCCAAATGACCTGCAGCCCATACATTTTGAAGGGTGGGAGAAGACCAGAGCACCTAAAGGAGACCCAAGGAGACAGAGGGAGAACATATATACTCCTTACAGACAGTACTGATTTGAACCCGGGTTGCTGGCGCTGTTACGGCTTTGCACTAACAGTGGTGCCATTTTACAGGGAGAATTATAAACATTTCTCAACAATCTTAAAAAAATCCTGGATAAAACAGTCTCTGGAAAATCAGGGGATTAACTCATTTTGACTTCATTGGAAAGGAAATTTTATATTGTAAACCTTCAACTTCAAACCCACCACTTTTACTAAAATTGCATCTAATTAATGAAAGTTTCATGCAAAGCCGTAGGAATGTCCAAAAAAAAAACCTTAAACTCTCACTTGGATCATTTTTGGATCTCCAACTTTGATTTATATATTGGCATATTTGAACATTTTTGCTTAAATGGTTATTTTTGTTAAATAAAAACTCATGTGACCCAAAGCAGTTGGCCACCTGTATTCAACAGGGTGTCCTAACAGAAATATCAAGAAACATGTTTCTAAATCTGAAAATAGCATGGTTTTAGTTGCTCTATATAGTGATAGTGTTTCTTTAAGTATTTTCCCACTGAGTAATAAACTGCAACAATGAGAGGATATGCTCAAAGTGGAACTTAAAGCAAACATGTATTTGGATTTAGTTTTACTTTATTGCAGGAAAATTTTATATTGTAAACCTTCAACTTCAAACCCACCACTTTTACTAACAGAATTTTATTGACTCTAATGGACACCATCCCAATAACAATAGAGAGATTCAGAGCTCATTCAAAAGTAGATTATTTTGTACCAAAGGTAAATAAAATGATAATTATCAGCCATTGCCAGCATTAATGACATCAAAAGATGAAAGAGTTTACAGGACTGCAACCAATCCATCTTCAATACTATTGACATCTCTTAGGTTAAAGTTCTGAGGAAAATTAATCTTAATGGATGATTTGCTGAGCCCAGTAAATAATCAATTAAGTTACACAATAAATGCAGTGTCCAAAGTCTGCTTTGCACACTTCCAGGTTCCTCACCTGTCTCTTGATGCATGCAAGTCATCTGATCGAAAATCTCATTGATTCATTTCAGCATGCTTAATACCCTGGAGTTGATTTAAATCAACCCTTATCGATGATGGTGGGGAAAAATGGCAGTGAAAATGTGAAAAGAGATCTTATTGCTGCTTTCCCATCTTGATTTGCCTGACTGTGGTTTTAAATTGTAGAGGGCAAGGAGACCTAGACCTCTGGGTCCACCTTTAAATAAGCAGAGTGCTGTAGTTGTCATTTGACTTTAACTTGAACTGAGGTCAGTGAGGAATCGATAGTTGCAAACTCAAGCTTTTTATTTTAACTACTCTGTTAATTAATACCTGCTTTGGTCTCCATTCTATCAGTAATACATGAGCTGTCTATTTGCTGGTATGTTTTATCCCTGGAAGTAAAATTTTATCTTTTAATCTTCTCCCAAATCTATTTTCTGTCCATGGTGGTCAGAGAACTGCACTAATTCCCCTGAGTGATCTAGCACATTTATCTATCAAGTGCTTACATCAAGATTTGGCTTCAGCTGAACCATGAGGATGACCAGAGGTCAAGTACTGTACATTCTCAGAAGATGAAAAAGAAAATGGGATATAAATCAACATGCATTATTCTGAAGCACCTTTTAACAACCAACTAAAATGTCATGCAAGAAGCCTGCAGTTGAAACCAAAGTTGCAACTGGTGCATATCACAAAATGTAACTTTATAAATGCAATTAATCTGCATCTCCCACCTTAACATTCACTGAGAAATAATTCAAGTCATTAAACTGAACATAAAAATGGAAGACAATTTTTATTTTCCCCTGAGAAACTTCCATTGGTAGGGTGAGTGTAACAACAGACCACTTTGCTGAATGAAGAGTAAACAAGAGTGATTTAGTATCTGATAGTTCATATCTGGATCAGAGGGGAAAGAAGTAGATTGTTCAACACTTTCAGTGATTATGTATTACCCTGTTGTGTAAGTTAGAGTGCTGGTGATCTAACGCCAGATCAGGGTCCATGTTGAAACAACTGAATAGGAATTTGGGAAAGAGGAAAACTGTAATTGTTAAGATCCATTCATAATAGGCAGGAGATCTTGTTGAGAGTGTCTCATGCTTCAGGAGGAAATTTAACTCTTAATTTAGCTCAAAGGTATTAATATCTAGATTAGTACCTAAATCACAAAGAAACTGACCTAGAAAATGAGAGATAAACAGATTTCACAGGTCCCTAAACAAAAGATGAAACAGGACTAGAAATTAAAATTTCTGGATAAAATGTAATTACAAATGATAGAAAAGGGCAGAGAGGAGGTGGAATAACTCTTTATTAGAGTTAACTTAATTGTAGTCCAAAAAAGTGGCACGAAAATCAATGAAATAGAGATTATAGAATTGGACATTAAAATTAATGAAACACACTGAAACCCACTGACAGCCAGGCAGTGGGTGCATGGATAACTATAGAGTGAGAATCCAGATTGCACCTGGTTAGATGTGCGTGCATTTGACTTCTCAATCTACTCCGGTCACACCAAGCAAGTTATTTCTTTATTCTAATGCATATTGATGCATTTAATTAGTTAGTAGTAGGTATATAGAATTTTAAGTAAACATTTTTTCTCAGTTTTTAATTATATTTTTCATCAGAGACATTTGGATACAGTGAACAGGCATTCTAACAGCATGAGTATCTGAAAGCCAACAGGACAATTCACGAGCCCTGTCAGCAGCCACCACATGAGGCACAGATTGGCATTTTGTTGAAATGTCCAAAAATCTATTGGCTCCAAAATTGGAGAATTAGAACAGTTTTGTGTAATTTACTAACCTTTTCTTGCAAAAATTACAATAGAATTTCAATTTCAATAGTGATATTTGACCACTGCTTGCACAGATTCAACCTTGGAGGTCCTAACCTTTAAAGGGATCAGCCCAGCCTATGTGCACAGCATGGTTGCAAATGTCAGTAAGTAAATGACAGATAGGAGAATGAGAAATATCAAAGTGAGAGGCAGCAGTGAGCAGATTCAACATAAAGATGTTTGTGGAGAAATTTACTCACAAAAGTTTCCCTTTGTGCTGGGGAAGGATGGATACAAGGCCATCACAGGCAACAGTTGTGCATACCTGACTGAAGATTGCTTAGGAGCTCACCACAAGAAGTGCAATGCACTGGTGTGTTCAGCAGAGGAGGAATGGACTATGAACTCACAAAGTGCGAAAAGGTAAGAACTCTCTACCATTTTTCTCCTGCACTTTCTTCTGACCTCTCACTCACCCTCTGACAAATTTACCACCCTCTTCCTACCCTTGATAGACAGATGGACTCCCTCCACCTCCACCTCAATCTCCGACAAAAGTTATTGAAATTACTCTCACTATTCTAACCCTAACACTACTACAGGACCTCTAGAAATCTATCTACCTGAATGTAACATCACATTTTTTGCACTAAGTGCCAACGTGAATATTGATCGATCTATATTTATTGTCCATTTACCTCTCATGTGGCAGTTTAATTAATACATACTGTTTTTCTGTATTTTACGTACCTATGTAGTTTCAGCAGGGAAGATTTTCCCTGCATCTGTTTATTGTCTTGTACATGACAATAAATTCTCATTCAAAACAAAACTCCCTCCCTTCTTCCTCGATACACCTCCTCCACAACAATCCAATCCAACTTCAACTAAGCCAACCATGTGATGGCTCCACCTCCCTAATTTTCTGCTTTGTTTCACAGTTGGATCATTTGATCATAGTCCTTCTAGGCTACAGCACTGACACTTCAGGAGGGGAGGGGGTCAGCTGAGTCCCATGTTGAAGGCCATCAGAGCATGTACTCAGTGCAGCTTTGCAAGCTTTCAATAACTCTTGCACCCCTATTTAAAGGAACTCTCTGAAGTGATTATGGCTTCGGCATCTTTCTTCTTAGAGCAGGCTCAATGCACAAAGAACACATGTCACCTCTAGATATCCATCAAGAAGTGCAGAAGGAGCAGCAGGAGAGAGATGTGGCAAAACTCAGCAACTCCTGCTAAACACCAACTCATATATTGGCAGCAGGAGAGAAGGCCAGTGGTTAGAGGGACTCAGTGCACAAGAGGAAATACTTGACACCAATAGGCTCCAGTCAGACAGGAAGGAATATCAATTATGGAGTTAAATAGGAACATCTGCAGATGCTGGGATTGTAGTACGATAAGCAAAATTGCTTGAGAAACTCAATGGGTACACAGTATCTATAGGAAATAAAGGGAGACCAATGTTTTGGGCCAGAACCCTTCATCAAATATGAGCAAAATGCAGGTAGGTGCCTGAATAAAAAGTTGGGTTGAGGGGTGAAGGAAAAGAGGAGAGGTAAGGAAGGTGCAAAGAGAGGAATGTGGGCTAACAGGTAAGAGGTCATTGGTGGCTATATGGGAGGGGAGAAGAGAATAAAAGGTGAGGTGACGGGGGAGGGGTTATGTCTCTGAATGCAGAAGGAAGGGAAGGGGGTAGGGAGTTGGAGAAAAGGAAACAGAAGGGTAGGGAAAGAGACAGACAGAGGAAGTGTTTAACAGAAACTGGAAAAGTTGATGTTGGTGTCATCTAGTTGGAGAGTGCCCACATGGAATATTAGGGGATGTCCCTCCAAATTCACTTGTAAATCTGCAGGGATCATCTACTGCATCGGGAGCACCTATTGTGGCCTCCTCTGCAATGGAGATACTGATGAAATGGAGATGGAGGACCATTTTGTTGACCATCTTCACTCTGTCCACTGCAATAGCAGGGACCTCTCAGTGGCTAACCATTTTAATTCCACCCCATTCCCACACCAACCTCTCTCTCCATGGCTTCATGCACTGCCAAACTGAAGTTACCCACAAACTGGAGGAATTAATTTGTGGCAAACCTCCATCTTCTGGAAGGAAACACAGTGATGACATATCCAGCAATTTAACGTTACATTAGAAATCAGCTCCAGGGAAGAAACTGTCTTTAAGCCTGTTGATGTGCGACTTCACACTCTGAATCATCTCCCGATGGAAAGAGGAAGAAAAGAGCGTGACTGGGGTTAATGGTAATGTGGCTGCCTTTCACAAGTAGCAGAAAATATTGATGTAGTCCATGGTGGGGAGATAATGGAAGTTTTCATTATGTTCTGAGATCATCCATGGATAGAAATGGTCAGTTAGTTTTGGGTTGGGACCCATTAACAGGACTAAAAATAATAAAATATAGTTTAAGATAAACCCCAAGGAAATAAGTTGGAGAGCATCTGATTTCAAGATTTGTCAATAGAATTTTCCATATTTATCAAATAATATTAAAGGACCAGAGTGGGAAACATCAAAAATAAAAGCAGCCAGGAAAATGTTATGCAAAGAAGAAACAAATTGTACTCCAATTAAAACCAAAGATGAAAAAATACCTAATGAGAAAACGGAGAAAAGGTAGAGAAAAGGTTCTAAAACAGAGACAGACAGATGGTGAAAAGTAAAAAAAGATTATCAGGAAAACAAAGAGGAACAATTAAAAAGAACAAAACAATATTGTAATATATTTTGGAGGCAAGCAGAGAAAGGAATAGAGACACTAAGCAATGGAGTGTATAAAGTCGATGGTAGAAATGTTAAAATGATTTTGTTTCATTATTCATCTGAAGTCAATTCATATTAAATCAGAAAGCAAGATCAAAAATGATATAACACAATAAAGAATAGGCAATATAAACTAATCTGAGAATAAAACTGTTGATTTGGACAGATATTTAAAAGGAACAATAAATGAGGCAGTAGAGGTTCATATTTAATATTTCAGTAGAAAAAAGTATAGTCCCAGAAAACTAATGTTAAACCTGTATTGAAAGGAGATAGAACATGTCTCGGGAATTGTTCAATAATTGGCTCAGCATCAATGCTGGAAAATGTATTGGAATTTCTTTTAAAAGCAATAACAGAACAAAGTCAATAACTCAATAATATCATAACTAATAGTTCATATATATTTGAAAGCAAAATTTTTTGTCTGTACTGATTAAATTGTTTGAAAAAATAAATTTTGGAGCAGACGAAGATAACACAGTAAATATTATTTATCTGCATGGTGAAAGGCATTTGTTTGCATGGAAAATAATAGACAAATGGATAAGATCAGTGTATATAAAATTAGGACATAGGCAACAGAATAAATAGTTAACTATCCAGTAAGAAAGGAAGCAGAGAGCAGTTTTAATACACAACTATTCATAAGGTTCAAAATCTCAGAATGATTAGTTAAGATCCATTGGTGTGTTTGCAGTTTGCATTTATGATATTGAACCTGCAATCAAATATTTTTAAATTTACAAATGAAAGTAGATTCTAAATTAAAACACAATGCTGGAGAAACACAGCAGGTCAAACAGTGTACTTTATATAGCACAGATAAAGAGATATAACCAATGTTTCAGGCTTGAGCCGTTCATCAAGGTATGATCAAAATGTGTGCAGGTGCCTGGACAAAATGGTGTGGGAGTGGGAAGGAGCACAAACCTGGGAGGTAATTGGAAGCCAACAGGGGGAGGGAGAGGAAAAGGGGAGGAGAGCTGAAGGAGAGGGATGAGGAAGACAGGGAGAATGGGGATTAGGCTAGGAGATACCAGAGATGTTGATGTTAATGCCATCAGGATAGTGAGTACCCAGTTGGAAGATTATGTGTTGCTCCTCCAATTTACAGGTGGATTGGGTTTGTATGGTTTTTTTTCTGTCTGTTTGTGGGCTTTGTGGAGCAATTCATGCTGCAAGCCCACATGGTCAAGGTCCTACAATTCTTCCTCCAATACAGTGAGGAATACATCAGTACTCATGCACCTGTGATGAGCTCGTCAACTTCATACACTTTGCTGTTAACTTTCACACTAACCTCAAATTCACCTGGTCCATCTCTGGCAACACTCTCCCCTTTCTCTGCCTCCATCTTGGGAGACAAATATTTGATAGACATTACCCCATTCTCCTTCTCTTCCCATCCCTATATGTTCTTTCCTTTAGCTCATCCACCCCTTTCCCTCTCCATTCACAGAGCCATTTCCCCTTTCCTTGTTTGCTAGTGTGCTCTTTTCCCCCTTATCCACCTATTACCTCCTGCACATGAGAGTCTGCTCCTACCCCCCACCATTTTGTTCGGGTACTTGCCCAAAATTTGCTCATACCTTGACGAAGGGCTCAAGCCCCAAGTCCTGGTTATGTATTTTTATCTTTGGTACATAAAGTACACCATTTAACCTGCTGAGTTTCTGCAGCGTTGTGTTTTTACTTCAATCATGGGGTCTGCAGGCTTTTGTGTTTTGAATCTGATTATAAATTAGTTTGGGTATCAAGTGCAAACACAAATAATTGAATATCCTGATTAAAATTGTCTTAAAAATACCCAAGCTCAGGAGTACGATTTATTTTAGAGAGGTGGAAATGAAAGTTAGAGAAGCAAAACTGTGCTTATCTCAAACATTGGTTCAACCACATTTGGAGCACTGCATAGTATTGGTTGCCTTCTAAGAAACAGGGTGTAGACTGCAAAAACTTTTTACAGAGATAATACCAAAATTACCAAGTTATATCTATCAGAAAATGATACAAAGAGTTGTGTATCAGCCTTATCTACAGTGCTGAGGTAGAGATTGTTAAAACAAAGTTTTCAGGATGTAATTATCACCAACACTATGTCCTCAAACTACAGGGGAATCACGCTGCTCTCCATTGCAGGGAAAATCTTCGCTAGGATTCTCCTAAATAGAATAATACCTAGTGTCGCCGAAAATGTTCTCCCAGAATCACAGTGCGGCTTTCGCGCAAACAGAGGAACTACTGACATGGTCTTTGCCCTCAGACAGCTCCAAGAAAAGTGCAGAGAACAAAACAAAGGAGTCTACATCACCTTTGTTGACCTCACCGAAACCTTCGACACCGTGAGTAGGAAAGGGCTTTGGCAAATACTAGAGCGCCTCAGATGCCCCCCAAAGTTCCTCAACATGGTTATCCAACTGCACGAAAACCAACAAGGTCGGGTCAGATACATCAGTGAGCTCTCTGAACCCTTCTCCATTAACAATGGCGTGAAGCAAGGCTGCGTTCTCGCACCAACCCTCTTTTCAATCTTCTTCAGCATGATGCTGAAACAAGCCACGAAAGACCTCAACAATGAAGACGCTGTTTACATCCGGTACCGCACGGATGGCAGTCTCTTCAATCTGAGGCGCCTGCAAGCTCACACCAAGACACAAGAGCAACTTGTCCGTGAACTACTCTTTGCAGATGATGCCGCTTTAGTTGCCCATTCAGAGCCAGCTCTTCAGCGCTTGACGTCCTGTTTTGCGGAAACTGCCAAAATGTTTGGCCTGGAAGTCAGCCTGAAGAAAACTGAGGTCCTCCATCAGCCAGCTCCCCACCATGACTACCAGCCCCCCCACACAAAACTCAAAACGGTCAACCAGTTTACCTATCTCGGCTGCACCATTTCATCAGATACAAGGATCGACAATGAGATAGACAACAGACTCGCCAAGGCAAATAGCGCCTTTGGAAGACTACACAAAAGAGTCTGGAAAAACAACCAACTGAAAAACTTCACAAAGATTAGCGTATACAGAGCCGTTGTCATACCCACACTCCTGTTCGGCTCTGAATCATGGGTCCTCTACCAGCATCACCTACGGCTCCTAGAACGCTTCCACCAGCATTGTCTCCACTCCATCCTCAACATTCATTGGAGCGACTTCATCTCCAACATCGAAGTACTCGAGATGGCAGAGGCCAACAGCATCAAATCCATGCTGCTGAAGATCCAACTGCGCTGGGTAGGTCACGTCTCCAGAATGGAGGACCATTGCCTTCCCAAGATCGTGTTATATGGCGAGCTCTCCACTGGCCACCGAAACAGAGGTGCACCAAAGAAGAGGTACAAGGACTGCCTAAAGAAATCTCTTGGTGCCTGACACATTGACCACCGCCAATGGGCTGATATCGCCTCAAACCGTGCATCTTGGCGCCTCACAGTTCGGCGGGCAGCAATCTCCTTTGAAGAAGACCGCAGAGCCCACCTCACTGACAAAAGACAAAGGAGGAAAAACCAAACACCCAACCCCAACCAACCAATTTTCCCTTGCAACCGCTGCAACTGTGTCTGCCTGTCCCGCATCGGACTTGTCAGCCACAAACGAGCCTGCAGCTGACGTGGACATTACCCCTCCATAAATCTTCATCCGCGAAGCCAAGCCAAAGAAAGATATCCTCATTCCACCATGTGGATACTACGATCAAGAAAGTACACCAACACCTTAATTTCTTTGGAAGTCTGAAGACATTTGGCAGATCCCCAATGTCTCTAACAATTTTTTATAGATAAAAAGTATCCTGTCTGAATGCAGTACAATTTGGTATAGGATCTGTTTTGCCCAAGATTGCAAGAAACCACAGAATGCCACCAAGCAAACCAACCTCCCTGTCATTAATTCCCACTGCCCCAGGAACATGTTAATAGACCCAGCCCATCCTGGTCACACTATCCTCTGCCCTGTCCAGTCAGGTATAAAATTACAGAGTTTTAAAACACACAGCATGAAATTCAAAGACCGTTTCTTCCCTGCTATTATCAGACAATTAAACAAACTTCTTATTGGTGAAGTGATGTCCCCTTGCACTGTACTTACTGCAGTTTTGCTCTGTAACACTACACTCTGCACTTCTGTTCTATTTTGGACAAACTGTTGTTCATAATTAGGCAAAGTATTCTCAGCTAAATATGAGTGAGATAGCAAGCAAAACAAAGTTTTTCACTGAATATTGGTACACATGATAATGAACTAATTCAATCCAATCCTTGAAGAATAGAAAGCTGATGGGGTGCCTATTACATAGTTTTAAAATGATGAAATGTTTTAACAGAGTTGATACAGACTCAATGCATTTACTTTTGGGAAGCTCACAATGAAAGGCCTTCCACATAGGAAAGTAAGCGCAAAATCAAAGGGGGAATTGATGAAAACCAATAATCCCGACCAAAGTGAGAATATGCAACTTTCTGCCATGGTAAGCACTTAAGAAGAACTATACAGATTCAATTTCAGGAAGGCTGGGAGTGGAATACCATTTTATATGGTTAGAATTAGTTGATTAAGAATTGGAGGAAGCTGGCAAGGAACAAAAATAGACCCGTTAAAACATTTATTTTGCTGTGTGTCATATGATAAACATGCAATTCCATTTAACATCTGGTGAAGTAATGCAAATTCTTAGGTTTCTTGTACATAAATCTATGTAGGAAATGCTGCGGTATTTCAGTGGTCTATTCCTCTCAATGCTGAGATCCAATATGGTAACCATTTACAAATACTGTAACCCAGTGGTTCTCAACCCTTTTTTCTTTCCATTCACATACCACTTTAAACAATCCCTATGTCATCAGGCCATGTGAATGGGAAGGAAAGGTTGAGAATCACTGCTCTAGACCCAATTGTTAATGAAATATTTTGCTTGATAAAAATTGTCACTGGCCCATTTCCTTTGGAGTTGTGAATTCCTGCACATAACAAGTCAATTAGGTACAATTAAAACAGTGGTTTTCAAACTTTTTCTTTCCACCCACATACCACCTTAAGCAATCCCTTACTAATCACAGAGCACTTATGGCATAGGGATTACTTAAAGTGGTATGTGAGTGGAAAGAAAAAAGGTTGAGAACCACTGCTGTAACCATATATTTATTTTAAACATCTTCTATTGTGTTTAGTAAATATATTAAATGATTAATAGCTAGCTAGCTAGTTTTATTGGTCAGCAATGTCCGGAAGGGTCGAATGACCTGTTTTTTTTCTGTGCAGTAACATTCTATGGTTCTATAATAGTCATGCCTTATATTAATTTTAGCAATTGGAAAATGACTCTGATTACATCACATTGTATTGTGATGTGATACAATTAAGGTTTTTAGAATGCAATGTTGGGAATATCACGGAAAAAAATTACTGCCCATGTAATTGTTCACACTGAGCACCTTTTTAGACTGCAAGGACCTGAGTGCAACAGTCCCAGTGATTGGAGGTGCAGTAGAGTGGACAATGATCAACAAATATTTCCGGTACGATTTACACTGCAGGCTTCCTCCAAAAGGTAGGTGGGGTCCTGCAGGATAAATCGCGGTGCAGGAATGGACTCAAAATTACTGCACATTCCTTTTTAGACTATCCGTGTAGCGGTAAAATTCCTTGATGGTGCCGTTACATGCCTGAAGTCTAAAAATCATATGTAGACTAATGATAACAATGCAAAAATATTCTTGACAATTGCAATAGTTTTTGATTACAAGTTTTTTACACAATTTACAGTAACAAATGAACTATATTTTTTAATCAATTCATTAATTGAGTCCCCAATTGTAGCATCATAAAAAGAAGTGCAATTTCTAAATCAGGAAAATAATCTCCATGAAGGTAACAACTTACTCTTCGCAATATAAACTTGAAGTAAATGACAACTGTCTGGAAAATCTGAAGCTGCCTCACGTGAAGAGGACCTGACAGTTCTGACACTCCATTCCACTGGGTACAACCTGAACACAACCACATGCAAAAATCCTTTTCTCTACAAAGTCCTACAATTGCAGAGAGTAGAGATAAGGAGTGAAGGTGAGGGGGTAAACTGGAGGAAGATTGAGATGATCACTGGGAAATATTGGGGTGTGAAGGAAGCATCTATTGGGAATTATAGTTCCCAGGTGAAAGAGAACAATAGGGAAGGGTGAAGAATGATGAAGGAACACATCTTGAGGAACATCAATGCCTTAGAGTTCCCTACAACAGCCAAGACAGGGTTGGGATTTTCAATGAATATTAAAGCGGTCCTCAGCCCAACAGAAGTCTAGCCCCATTCCACTAACAGACCTTGAACAAGTTATGTGGTCAAACACTGTATATAATTTGAAATCACTACTCAAGCCTAATAGCATTTTATGCACAAAGGACCTGGATCACATATCTAGAATTGGGCTATTGGCACACACAGTATCTATCCATTTGTACTTAACAGTTTGGTCTTGTGTTGTAGAAGACAGAAAAATATTGTGCGATGAAACATTTCTTAGTCGGCATATTCTTAAGAACATGTATCAACTTTAATCCTGATACTGTTTTGTGCTTTCTCTACTATTTGTTGTTTAATTATTTAAATTTTTCTTCCATAAGCTTATTCAGGCTGAAAGTTCAATATAAATATTTATAAGGTAAATTCACTGTTGAAATAAAATTTGTTACCTCACTAATGAAGGTCTTTGCAGCACGTGGATTGAGAAAAAGCAAGGCTCTTCGAAGCATGTCCCGAAAACGGCTGAGTTCATCGAATCCAAGTGTAGAGAAAAGGCCAGTGAACATATTACTTATGCTGGCCTCTACCTTTTGAAGAGAAACTTCTATTCCCCGTTGACCAGCTTGACCCAAAAATTCTTGAATCCCACGAATATCTATTCAAAACATCAAAGAAATTCAGTGTGAGATTTCATGCAGGTCATCGATGAACTTAGTTTTTTAAAAATGTAGTTATCTTATTAATTGCTTTTTGACCTTGTTGCAATTGGAAGCATCCATCTATCCACACAAAAACATTAACTATTAATCTTAAATATTCTTAATTATGTAGTCATTTAGTGACCATATAGGTACAAACTAACTGAGATGAAAGTTTTTAATTCTTCCTATTTTTGAATTCATCTGGCAGATAAATTTATTAACAGGATATTGAAGATAGTGGTGGCAGAGGTGGTGCTGTTGCCGCTATCCATCATGGAAAATGAATTTGCAATGCACTAGTTTTCCAAATATGATATCAGCTTTGAAGACAGTTAAACCAACAAATCAGTTCTAGCTTCAGCTGTGATATTCACAGCTCAGTATTTTAATAGCAGTCAATTTCCCCAGAAAGAAACAGACCATCCAGTAATGCAGCCAGATAATATGGGAAATATGGCTACAAAACTAGCTGATGGCCTATCCTATGCATGGCCGATACTTCTGCTGTAATCTGCATAATCGGTGGGGTTTCCTGTGAGCTATTGGTTTGCACTTGTGAGCTAAATGATTGTGTACTATTTTATTGCAGTTGATAATCCATGTAAAGCAAATTAGCAGGAACTATATCAAAATCTAATGCAAACATGGTTCCAGATGCTAAAGGGAGGACCCAAAGGAAATGAAATCCCCAAGAACATATTAAGGAAGAGATATCCATTTGAGTAATTGCAATAAAGGACAATTTCACATCCAAAGAAGTGCTTACAAGAAAATTGCCTTCAACTGCAAGCAAGCAAATGGGAAAGGTTACCAAAACCAAACAAATCATTAATTTTCTTTCTTTTATTAGATATTTGACATGTCATGTTGCTATACCATAATATACTTTGGTCTTTGTCCCATCCTGAATATCACAAAATGTAGAAGCTGTGCCGAATGTGGAAATACAATCTGATATGTGAAGCTATGAGAGGCATAACAAATCCTCTGGAGTTATTACAACTCACAGCTTGATCTATCGCATTAATCCTGATATGCTATTCCATATTTGTGGCAGGACAAGCCTCAGAACTTCTATATTAAAGGTATTGGGAAGGGAGAGAAAGTTTATGTTCCTTTGGATTCTCATAGCTTTGCAGGTTCTTCCCACAAAAGCAAAGTACCACCACCTTTACTGCATGATAAGCTATACTTTTCAGATCTTTTCTATTCCATGCAACCAAACGAACTGTTATCAGATAATGAAGAATTAAATCTGCTTTGCTAAAATGTATATCAAACAAACAATTTTAAATTAAAGTATTCAGATCAATATTAAGCCATTTAAAAATATTATTCGTAGATGACAATTAGTAGGCAAATAAGGTCATGTTGTTACCATATGTATCATCATAGAAGATCATGAACTTCTGCCAGGAAAATTCAGTGATTACTTTAAGGATAACTTCACTGAAATAATCAGGAGGGCGTACAGAAAGTGTGTAATCATTGTTTCTGGTATTCCTTGCAATGGGACATTGTGATCGTGGCGTTCCAGCTGGTGTGCGTTGAATGTAGAGATGAGGGATTCGCATTCCATCTGCGAAGGACTGAAGTGAGGCAGAAGGAGCACAGCCCGTAGAACTGACAAGGGCCAGAATCCCTTGTGACACAAGATCACAGGCTGAAAAAAAAAGATATCTTCTTTTAATGTGGTCATTATGAATAATTACAGCTGCATTTATTTATGGCCTTAAACATAGAGCAACATCCAGAGGCCTGAGACAAAGGGGGAGAAATTTTGAGTGCATCTCAGGAAGCACCCAATGATACGGAAGGGTATTGGATGACTACAACAGCAAGTTAATGCAGGAGATCCTGAGATAATGACAAAGCAATCATTGAAACACAAGGAGATGTTGACTGGAAAGAGGTAAGCAGTTATGGTGTCAGTTACAGTTGGAGTCATGAGAGTGCTTACCTTTGAAGAATTTAGTAGATCACTGCATAAATTGCAGAGGTTGGGATTCCCGGATCAGGCAAGGTTGGAGTGTAAACTTTTTATGCGAGTGATAAGGTAAAGGGCAAGGATTGTGTATCCTCATTGGATAGGACATTTAAAAAAAATTTAGACATACAGCACAGCAACAGGCCATTTCAGCCTATGAGCCGCTCAATTACACCCAATTTACCTACAACTCTCAGTACGTTTCGAATGGTGGCAGTAAACTGGAGGCCCTGGGGGAAAACTCACGCAGACCTGGAGAGAACATTGTAGAGTGCGTCGAAAGAACCAAAGACTTGTTGATCCAAACCAAGGCTTTTATTAAAAGACTGGAGCATATCACATGTAGGTCGACCAGTCCAGAATGACCTGGTCTGGCTAGGAGCAATCCTTTAAGACCTGCCAGTAGGTGTGGCTACACTCTCAGCCAATCACAGTCATCCTACACTACAATCTGTACATATACACATTGGTGATAGAATCTGTACTATCACACACATCGAAACTCCTTTAAGACAGCACGGGATTTGAACATTGCTGGTGCTGTAACAGCACTGTGTTAACTGCTATGCTAACTGTGTCACCCCTGGAGGTATTCAAAGTCATCGTAGAAAATGGAAGGGGAATGTAGCAAAATAAATAATCTTTTTATCTTGGAAGAATGAAATCTATAATCTTTACTCCAACAGCAAAATGATGGTGTATGGGAAGGGTCTAATTGGTTTGGAAATGGATTAGAGAATGGGCTGCCTTACTCTTGCAGAACAGAACCTATGCTATGGCCTAGCCAAAAGTAATAATACTACTTCTGAGGAACTTAAGATTGGAGTCATATTGGGGAGCAACAAAGATTGGAATCAAAAGGTTCTGCTATGAATGTGCAATATCTGGAGTTTGTCATGAAATATCAGCAAATCTAGACGTTCATATTAAGTGATGCAAAAAGAAACTCCTGGAGGAACTCAGCAGGTGAAGCGGCATCCTGTATTAGGTCCTGATGCAGGGTCACAACCAAACACAATCACCTTTTGCCTCCACAGATGGGTTCCTCCAGCAATTTGTGATCTGGGCTCAAGGATGCACCATCTGTAGTCTCTTGTATTTTCATCATAAATGTTGGGTCAAAACTGGATGATATCAAATGTATTCCAACCAAAGTGGAGGAATGTTTATAAAGGGGCAGCATTTATAGAGGGCAGGAGACCATTGAGTTTTCTACAGATCATTAAAGGGTGACATAAATAATTCAGAGGAAGGAGTGGCAGAATATTAAGAGAAATGATAATATCATGGAGAGTTTAAAAGGGAGGTGAGATAAATCTTATAAGGAAATATGTTTAAGATGAGATGTGTCTCACTGTTCAAACTCAACATCTTCAAAAGTAAAACACGAAAGTCTGCAGACACTGTGCTTGAAGTTAAAATGCAAAGCTGGAGAAACTCAGCTGGTCAAACAGTATACTTTATCCAACAAAGATAAAGATACATAACCAACATACCTTGATGAAATGTTCAAGCCTGAAACATTCCTTATGTATCTTTATCTTTGCTAATAGAAAGTGCACTGTTTGACCAGCTGAGTTGCTCAAGAATTGTACTTCAATATCTTCAAGCCCTTGAAGCACTTCACCACCACCACCCCCAAGCCTGAGGACCATGAGGGTGCGATGAAATATATTTGTCTCATAGCAAATGGTTGATCCGAAATTCTGCTATAAAAGTAGCAATGTAGAACATGTAGTTCAATGAAAGTTTGGAGCAGATGAATAGAAGTTAATTTACTCATACTTCCTTTCAAATCTTTTCAACGTCTCAACTACCATTTTTTATTAAACCATATTCTAATGCACCATCCTGTATTTAGAAGCAGATATTTTTATAGGTAACTTAAGGAAAATCTGTCAAGCCAGTTGCATTATTTATTGAGATCATGTCTGAAATGTATAACAACTTCATCCACCTACCTTTTCTGCACATACCGGAATACTGTCAGCTAAAAATCAAAATGATTTAATTGGATTGGCATCTATTTCTTATACATCACATTTTATATGATGTGGCTTCGTAACTTCTCATTTGGGTGACCTGACTTTAATTTGAAGATTGTGCCTCCTTGTCTGAGATTCCCCAAGACATAAAACATTATTTTATCTATCCAGTTGATTTATTTCAAAACCTTAAAAACATGTTAATCCAATGTATTCTTTGGATACCAAACCTAGTTTGTAATCCCTCTTCCTCTACCATCAAAAAGGAGGTACAGGAGCATCAAAATTAGGATACAAGCTGAGAAAGAACTTTTACACATAGGCCGTGAGTCTGATGAATAGAATCCTGTAACCAAGTAAAGCATCCCAAAGCATCTATTCATTTTGTATTCCTTTATTTATAACACACAAAACTTGTAACTTTCTTTTTATTATTGTTCAATGAAAAGTCTTTAAGTAACGTTCTAAGTAGTTGGTTCTTAATAACAAAATTTGGTATAAAAGTTAACGTGCTTTTTAACGATGTTTAATGTCGTTAAATGATATTCAACATCTTAACAATCTTTAATTTTTTTTAAGATGCTTAACATTCTTTAATGATGCTTAAATGTTGCTTAAACATTGTTCAATGTTATTAAACGGTCAACAGAAATTGTCGACACGCAACTCGCCCTCCTCAGATCACCAAATGATGACTCGTGCGGGGAAACATATATTTAAACATTTATTTTAAATTATATATTTATGTAAGATCAAACTGCGCTGGGTAGGTCACGTCTCCAGAATGGAGGACCATCGCCTTCCCAAGATCGTGTTCTATGGCGAGCTCTCCACTGGCCACCGAGACAGAGGTGCACCAAAGAAGAGGTACAAGGACTGCCTAAAGAAATCTCTTGGTGCCTGCCACATTGACCTCCGCCAGTGGGCTGATCTCGCCTCAAACCGTGCATCTTGGTGCCTCACAGTTCCGTGGGCAGCAACCTCCTTTGAAGAAGACTGCAGAGCCCACCTCACTGACAAAAGACAAAGGAGGAATAACCCAACACCCAACCCCAACCCACCAATTTTCCCTTGCAACCGCTGCAACCGTGTCTGCCTGTCCTGTATCGGACTTGTCAGCCACAAACGAGCCTGCAGCTGACGTGGACATTACCCCTCCATTAATCTTCGTCCACAAAGCCAAGACAAAGAAGAAATATTATGTGCATATGTCTATACATTATGGTCTGGCAAAATGTTGTTTCATCTGCTTGTAAAATGTACAGTCAGTTGATAATAAACTTGAACTTGACTCTTGGAACTCTGGTATCTACGTAATATATTGCACCTAAGATAAGGTGCCAAATCTGTGGGCATTTCCAGATGTCATCTAACCTGTGCTTAGTACAGGTTAAACAGGTTAAACAAACCAATTTCTGATTTACTGTACGGTCCATCTCTCCAGGCAAAAACACAAATGTTGCAATAGATTTTATGATTTGGTTCATGCTTGACCAACATATTTTAGAGATCTTCACATGATAACTACAATTTCTATCTATTTTTAAATGTTCATCAATCATTAGTTTGCCTTGTCAATTTTGTATGCACATTCATGTATTTTTTTTGCCATGTTATCAAATTTTATGCCTTCAGAGAATCCAAAATGTTGGTTCATTGGATTACTTAAGTCGTTAATAAATGATAATGAATAACTAAGGCCAGTATAAGTCATCGTAGAACATCTTAAGCTGTATTTTAATACCCAATAGGATTTTTCTGATACTAAATATCAATACTTTTTAAACTTGAATCAACCTGTCTCAAGAGAAACAGGCCCTTCAGCCCATGTGTCTGTACCGAGCATGATGCTCAAATTAAACTAAAAGACTGCTCTCTCAATCTCCTTCATATTCATATGTTCATTTAGAAGTCTCTAAACATGGTTAGTGTAACAATTAGCCCAGAGTTATTCCAGTGCCAGTGACCCAGGTTCAAATCCTGTGCCGTCTGTAAGGAGTTTCTATGTTCTCCCCATGTCGGCATGGTTTCCTTCAGGTACTCTGGTTTCCACTCACCCTTAAAAATTGTATGGGGTTTGTCAGTTAATTAGTAAGTTTGAGCAGCACAGGTTTATGGGCCGGAAGTGCCCGTTACAATGATGAATGTCTAAAACAAAATTTACTATTATACCTGCTTCCACCACTACTCCTGGCAGCCGAATCCAGGCACCAACAACACTCTGTGCATAAAATAAATTTCCCGTCACACTCCCCACTTCCCTTTAAACTCCTCCCTTACCTTAAGCACATGCCTCTAATATTTGACATTTTAATCCTGGTAAAAAAATTGTGACCATCTACCCAGGGATGGCCAACCTTTTACATTTTTATTTAGATATACAGTATGGAAACAGGCCATTTCGGCCTACAAATACGTGCCAGGGATGTACTGGGTGATATGGTCTCATGAACCAAAATGGTCTGTTACTGTTCTGTATGTCTAAATTAAAAATTAAAAAGGTTGGCCACCCTTGAATCAACGCCGCTCTAATCTCCACCTGTTTTGTTTTATAAAAGCATTCGGCAAATCCACACCCAGGGAACAGGGTGACAATTTAGATATTTTGTTGAGCACTTGTCGAGTCTATTCCACATGTTTATTGCCAATACTTTCAAAGATACCTTCAATATCACACTCTGGCAGGGTGCAGTTCACTCCCACCTGTTGCAAACAGGCCTCAATTGTACCTGTGCCCAAGAAATGTCTGGTAACTTGCCTAAATGACTACTGATGAATGGCACTCACATCCAGTGTGATGAAGTGCAGTATTTTGAAAGGTTAGCGCTGAAGCATATCAGCTCCTGTCTGAGCGGTGACGTGGTTCCGTTCTAAGTTTCCAACTGCAGCAGCAGGTCCACGGCAGATGTTATCGCACAGACTCTACGCAAAGTCCTGGAACATCTGGACAGCAAAGACCCATACATCAGGATGCTCTTTATTGACAACAGTTCGGCATTCAACGCCATTATCCTACCCAAAATGATCAACAAACTGCCAGACCTGGGCCTCAATATCCTACTGTGTAATTGGATTTTGGATTTCCTCACCTCCAGATAAAATCAGTGAGGATTCCTCCACAATCTCCAACAGTACCGCAGCACCAAAGGACAGCATTTTTAGCCTCCTACTCTATTCGCTTTATACCTATGACTGTGTGACTCAGTATATAACAATAGCGCCATCTACCAATTTGCTGATGATACAACTATAGTGGGAGATGAGTCAGCATACCGGAGGGAGATTGAGAACTTGGTTGAATGGTGTACTAAAAATAACCTCTCACTCAATGCCACCAAAACCATGGAGCTGACTGTGGACTTGAGGAGGGGAAAACCAGAGGTGTATAATCCAGTGATCATTGGAGGATCAAAGGGGGAGAAAATTTAAGTTCCTTGGAATCACTATTTCTGAGGACGAATGTCATCATGAAGAAAGCATGACATGTTTCTATGGAGTTTGCTAAGATTTGGCAGGATAATCAAAAACCTTGGCAAACTTCTACAGATATGTAGTGGAAAGTGTGTCGACTGGCTGCATGATATGGGGGAATCACCCCCTCAAAGCAGAAAGTCCTACAAATCTAATGGACACATCCCAGCACATCACAGGCAAAATTCTTCCCACCATTGAGAAAAATGCTGCCATCGAAGAGCAGCAGCAATCAACAAGAATCCACACCACCCAGGACACACTCTGTTCTTGCAGCTGCCATCAGGTAAGAGGTTATGTGCCACAAGATTCACATCACCCGATTCAGGAACAGTTGCTACCCCTCAACTATCAGACTCCTAAACAACAAACTCAATCCAAGACTCATTTAAGGGCTCTTACTATGTACATTATTTATCAGTGAATATTTGTTTCCTGTACTGCACAGTCAATTTGTTTGCATTTCCTTCTTTGTTTACATTTCCTTCTTTTTGTATTTGTATATGAGTACAATTTTTTGCATTACCGATAAGTAGAAGTTCTGCCTGGCCTGCAGAAAAGAAGAATCTCAGGGTTGTATGTGATGTCATGAATGTACTCTGTCAATAAATCTAATCTTTGAATCTTTACGCGGAGTCTTATAGGTTCCCCAGTCTTTGAAAGACCTGGCAGTTGGAAGGAAACAGGGTGAACTTCAGAAAGTGACGTGCTTTCACAGGACTGGTTTTGTGTACGAATCACTGCTTTCCTCTGTTCATAAACTCTCCAAATTAGGTCACTAACAAACAAAGTGACACCCCTTAAGGAGTGCCGACCACTCCAGCCTGAGATTAGGGATGTAAATATCAGAAACCAGCATATTTGCCAAAGGATTTGATTAAAAAATCTATCTGGTCCAAAGGCCTGTTAAAGAACCTTCCCCACCAATCTAAGAGCTAAACCTGTTAACCAGGAAGATATCAAGGCAGATAACTTTAGAGGGAGAGGAAAAAAAATCATGGGTCGTGAATTTGAAACTCTAAGGGTCTTGCCTCCACCCATTCCTATTAATATCCAAGCTCACTAGTTACCACATCCAACTTTTTTTTAGAAATGTAACTTTATCTCAACAAGTGAGTTTCATTTATCATTCGTTTGTCTGAATGTCAGATATATTATCCCCTTCCTTTGCTGCGAAAATTGACAAAAATATTAAAGAATGCAATTTAAAGAAACTCAATTTTATTACATCTTCAATTCATCACACTTTTGTACTGTTGCATATGCAACCTTACGCTACAGTGGTGCTGTCACATGTGCTTTGATTCTGAGCTGCTTCAAATCCAGATATATCCAAATGATGTAACCAAGTTCAAAAAGGCTCTGACCACATTTCATTTTGTATCCAAGTAAATTATTTTTTTTAAATTAGGTAGTAATTGGGAATATAGATACACACACATAAATCTATGTCTTGAATTAACCCTGCATAGCTGCCTATTTTCTATACAAATATCTGCACTGAGGAGCTCCAACAACAATCAAAAAGCTTACACCATATTGTGCAAGGCAACCATTTGATTAACATCTAATCAACCACCTAAACCTTAACTCCCAGCACCATGGTGTAAAGTGGATGCAGTGCACACCATCAATAAAATGCTGTGCAATTACTACCAAGGCTACATCAATAAAATCTCCTCAACCTTCTGCCTCTATAATCAAGTAGCGCGAGCAATAGGTGTAGGGGAATGATACCACATGCAAGTTCTACCATCATTTGCAAATATATCACTGGTCCTGGACCATCCCTTCATTTTCACTGGTTTTAAGTCCTGGAACTCTCTGTCCTCAGTTGAAAGGTTATCCTCACCAGAATGACAGTAGCAGTTCAAGATGATCCCCACTACCTTCTCTGATAGGTGCTGGTCTCTTATTCTGAAAATGATAGTGAAAAATATGAGGTCTTCTCCTTTATTCCATTTGACCTTAAGAATATATTGTTCTGTTCATCACTCTTGAACTGCTATAACATGACATAAAGAGAATTAATTGGTTACATATCTGTTGTTGTCCAGCTCTTCAAGAGTTAACCTGCTGAGGAAAGTGTGCCATACAAACCTCGGATACATTTGTAGAAGGTTTAGAATAGAGGGATACTTTCCAAAAAATATCTGGGACTGGATACAGTCTCAATCCACTAATTTCCCTCTTCCTTTTCTCTCTTGCCTATCTCTAATCCAGTAAGTTTTGCATCAAGTGGTCCACTAATGAAAATATGCATATGTTACTCTTAATTCACAGCACCATGTCAACTAAAGTGAGTAGGAAGATGACTATTCATGTCTTTCTGTCTTCTACTTCTTACCACAGCAGTCAGAGAATTGCTTCAAAATGGCATCCATCATCCAGATGGCCAAGAAAAGCAAGGTGACCTGCCTAAATGACTACCGGCTGGCAGCAATGATGTCTACCATAATAAAGTGCTTTGAGAGAATGCTATGGAGTGAATCAATTCCTATGTCAGGAAAGATCTAGATCTACTTCAATTCACATTTTGTCAAAACCAGTCAATGTGAGATGCCATCTCGCTGGCCCACCACTCTGCTTTAGATCACCTGGACCACAGAAACACTTACATTAATTGACTATAGCTTAATATTCAATGCCATTACACCAGCAAGTTTCAGCATTAAGCTAAAGGACCTGGGGCACTGTAAATCCCTCTGCCACTGGATCCTCACAGTCCTCATTAGCAGACTTCAATCAGTGTGGGTCGGCAACATTGCCTCCTCTTTGCTGGTCATCCAAACAGGGACTCCGCAAGACTGCATGCTGCGTCCCTTTCCCTATTCCGTATACACCCATGACTGAGCAGCCAAGATCAGCTCCAACTCAATGTACTATTGTGGGCCCAGAGGACCCCAAAACACAGTAGCAATAGAAATTCACCAAGACAAATGGTTACTTAAACAAAAGTTGCTTTTAATTATCTTTAAACATGAAAACAGGATCAAACTTTAACTTATTACTATTAACTTAACATAACAGCCCCCTTCTAATTCAAAGTGCACCTGTATGTAGTGTGTATGTAAGTTCAGTAAAGTTATTTGATTCACAGTCTAATCTCACTTCTCACTCCTCCAAGTTCATTGGAATCAGGCAATTCTTATACTGTGCATAGAATTTAACATTTATGAATCTTCACCAGACTTTGGTGCTTGTAAGGTAAATGATTACCACTCGGGAAGGTTCTTGTCGGTTTGCAGAGAAAGATTTGTTGCTCGTTGGACACCCAGAACGGAATCCTTCTGATCGGCCACTTCAGTGTCTTTCCAAAGAAACTTTCCCCATCAGGGTTTTCCAGAAGATAACCTCTTTCTTTCAGGTCATCACAGAGTTCCTTTTCGTTTCCCTTATTTCAGGTGAAACATTATGCAGCCAGCCATCTCCTCTTGTATGGACCACAAGGGCTTTGACCAGCTGAGCTAAGAACTCACAACCTGTCTTCAAAATGGGGTTTTTTCACAAGCTTGCCAGTTTGTCCTGTTCCAGTCCCAGCTGCTGCTGCTGAACTGTAGAACTGAATTCTCTCTCTCTCTCAGAGAAAACCACACGACCCTCTGAGAACAGCCAACTGCACTCAGACTGTGGCACCAGACCCAATCTTCTGAGTTCGTTCATCTGTTGCTTTCCAAAACAATAATCCATTACTCCACAGCACATCCAATTAACACTTACTTGTGAAGTCCTTATTGGCATCCTTCAAGTTTTTGTAAAGGCACCCAGAGCCTAGACTGTCTGGCTTGAGCAGAGCTCTGACATTTTAAATGAGATCTGATTTGAAGTGTTTTTATGTGGCCTACACTAAAACAAACTGCCACAATTTATCTCCTTTAAAACATATCTATATACAATATAAAAAATAACAACATCCATCACAGTACAAATTCACTGATGACTCTACTGTTGGCTAAATAACTCAAAATGATGAGTCAGAATATAGATGGTGTTGGGTGGTGCCAGACAGTGTGCACTATGGTCCAGAGATACATTGTTTTATTAGGTTGTATATATGTACACACATGCACGCACACACACACACAATCAGAAGACAATAAACTTGAACTTGCAAGATATCAATAAGATTGAAGGAGTGTAGAGAAGAAATAGAAGGATGTGAACTGGACTTGAGGAACCAAGTTACAGAGAATAGTTAAATAGGTTAAGACTTAATTCCCTGGGGTGCAGAAGAAAGAGGAGAGATTTGGTGGAGGTATACACAATTATCAGGGGTATAGTTAGAGTGAATCCAAGCAGAATTTTTCCACTGCGGTTAGGTGAGTCAAGAACCAGAGGATATGGGTTAAGAGTGAAAGATGACATGTTTAAAGGGAACTTTAGGGGAAATTTCTTCATGCAGAGTGCTGACAGTGTAGAATGAGTTGCCAGTTGAAGTGGTGAATCAAGGCTCCATTTTGACATTTAAGAAAAAATATGAATAGGTACATGGATGTGAGGGGTCTGAAGAGCTATGGTTCGGGTGCAGGTCATTGGGTCTAGGCAGAATAATATTTTGACAGATTGATGTGCCAATGGGCCTGTTTCTGTGCTGGCATATTCTATGGTTCTAAGTATTTATTGACCCTTTAAATTTTATTCAATCAGTTTACTATTATAGATTTTCTTTATAGGTACCTGTTTGGCTGCACCAAGTAAGAATTTTGGACACATGTACTTTGTACAATGTGCATGACAATAAACTCATTATCATTCTTTTGCTAAATATACCAGAGACTCTATGAGTCCATGACATGATAAAAAAATCTAGGAGTTGAACGTGCCCCAAGGTGGAAATTGTTCCATGGTGCCTAACCTGTTTGACTGGAGGGAGATTTTAAAAAAAGAACTTTCAGAATAAGTTGACTTTGCAATGAGTTGCAAGCAGCCAATGAACGTCATGCTAGAGCTCGCCTACTGCTACAGAGCAAAACTGATGAGCTAATTGGCATCTGCCAGGAATTATGTGCTTGTAACAGAGGGTGCTGATAACTGGAGGATGCTGATAGCTGGAGTATACAGGCAGGTAGTAGAGTGGAGTATTTTTGCAATTCTTCAAGTATTATTGCTCCATTTTCCATCAAACAAAACTGGAAAGAAGTCTTCTATTTTGAGATTTAGTTTGGTCCCTTTAGGTCTTAGCATGTGGGGAAATGGAGCTGACGTGTGCTGTCTGTACAACTTACAGAACGTTACAACTGCAGACCTTCAACTTGTATTGTTTCCACATCTATCAGCTTGATTGCTTGGGAGTAATAGATTTACAAACTCTATTTGCCAAGACAAACAGATATGCAAGATCTCCACCATGTTGCTGGCCATCTGCTTTCGGGAGAAAGGTTAATGGCCATCTAAAGAAAATTCTCTTTGTACTTTCAAAATAAACCTAAAAGAGGAAATGTGTTCTTTCCACTGAGTATTTTGAGTTTATTTGCTCAACAATATTGTTCTAACAATATTGTTATTTGGAAGCCCACCATATCTCTACTGTTCTTCCAAGCTGAGCACATTATTCTATCATTCAAATGCAAATTATTTATTAAAGCAGTGATATGCACACACACCACCTCTTGACTAACTGGAACCTCCAAAATTATTTTTTAGTTTGCTGTTCCACTGACAAACAGAAGCTAAAATAATCTGGCTGGAGGCCAATTATCCATGCTCATTTTAGCCACGTAACTGTAATTTATTTCCACTGAAAGAATTTTCTGTGTCTTCAGTTTCCTAATTATTGTTTTGTAATATTTCACATGTGCTGTAATATCCTCCACAGTCAGATTTTCATTAAATTTTTAATTGACTGAGAATTAAGATTCACTGTTAGGTTTGTCTGAATTATAGTTATTTTTCACATCCACAATTTAGAAGACAAATTAAGCAAGGGCACATCTTATTTATTCCAGATTAAATTTCATTAAATTGAATAATAAATGATATCCTGAATGTGAATTGACTGGAGGAATGTTGAATTTAAAACATCTCTGCCAGGTACCTTGTCATAAGACATAATACTCAATAAATCATGTTTGAGCTGTTCCAATGTGCCATGTAATGAGAAGATTAAAAGAGGCATTGAGGGTGAATCAGGGTATGCATCATTAAGTTTATCATTCACAAGCCTGAATACTTCTTTAAATCAATCTCTATATTTTTGGAATAATTCAAATATTGCTCTCTCTCTCAGGACAATAAAAAATTCATAGCTCTGTTATTCTTATTAGCTTTTTTTATATTCTTATTGACATGTGAAGACACTGAAGGGAACATATCTTAAACAAAATATAATTATTGTCCAGCTTAGGCAGAACAGTTGGCATAGCAATTAGCGCAACGCCTTTACAGCGCCAGTGATTGGAACCAGGGTTCGAATCCGGTGCTGTCTGTGAGGAGTTTGTAAGTTCTTCCCATGCCTGCATAGATTTTAGCCGAAGGCTCTGGTTTCCTCCCACCATTCAAAATGTACTGGGGGAGTAGGTTAATTGGATATGATTTGGGCAGCACAGACTTGTGGGCTGAAATGGCCTGTAACTGTGCTGTATGTCTAAATTTTTTTAAATAATAATAGACAATTATCTTATTTTCATACCTCATGGAGGTATATCTAAAAGAGTTAAATTTGTGTGGGGATTCTCCCATTTGACCACTGCAAATTCTTCAGATGACCATCCAAAACCATGATACACTGTCTGTTTGTATCATTGTATTGGGGTTTCTGCAATCTTTGCACCAAAATTACATTGGATGTGCAAAAAGTCCTGGAACAATTCATGAACCTGTCCCTTGACTATTCCACACGCTTCAGTTATCCAATCACTATTGTGACAGAGTATATAGATATGGTTTTGGGAGATAAATTGGGAAAGGTTTGTTAGAGTAGGTCACACATTAAAACAAATTTTATTTAAAATAATGGAGCTCTGTCCCATGCTAGACATGTTGGGGCCAACAGTCTATGCAAGAGCTTTGGAGAGTGCCGAAGAGACTTCATTAATGGATTGTTGTTTACAAAAAGGCAACAGTTGAAAGATCTTGTTGGAGCTGTAGATTGTCTGGAGCTGTTCTAAGAGGGTCATGTGATTTTGCAAGCATAGAGAGTCAAACAGGCTTTCTCTCAGAGAGAGAGAAGGAGAGAGATAGAGTGAGAGAGAGAGAGAGAGAGAGAGAGACAGACAGACAGACAGACAGAGATCACTTCCACAGTGTTACAGCCAGCAACAGGACGCTGGCAAGCTTGTGGGAAAACTTATGTGAAAGATGGTTGTAATTGCTTGATTCAGCCTGGTCAAATCCCTTGTGGTTCATGCAAGAAGAGAAGACTTGCTGTCTAATGTTTCTCTTGGAACAAGAGAAACAAAAAGGCACTCTGTGGTGACCTGAAAGAAAGAGGTTATCATCTTGAGAACCCGGAAGGGGGCAACTGAATGGATTGAAGTGGCTGGGTGTCCATTGTACAACAAATCTCAACAAAAACCTTCCAGAGCAGTAACCATTTACCTTTCAAACACCAAAACCTGGTAAACTTCATAAATGCACACAAAAGCCTCTAAATTTTTTAAGTTTGAGAGCTTTTGAGAAGTCTGGATTCTCAAGTGGTCTGAATGTCTGTCATCTGCATTTTTAGATTTTAACTGTATAAATCATTGTTTTGGATGTACATCTTGTCCAGTTCCAGGGGACCAGGGTTAGTAGGCTTTAATCTGCAACTTTATAAAAATGCTTTAGTTTATTTAATTCTTTTAAGTTTTTAAGTATTTTAAATGTATAAATATTTATGACTATACTTCTTGTGAAAAATATATTATTAAAATTCAAGGATTTTGGACAGCCAGCTAAACCAGGGATATGGAACAGTCTGTAATAAAGTTGTTGGTATTTTCTAATATGCCCCCTCCTGCCTAACAACTACTTGAATGGATTTAGACACAAAAGCTCTTGCTGCAAAGCTATTGATTTTGGGTCCAACATAGCTAATAAGCTGACATCAGGAGTATGCATAAAGTAAATGTGATTTTTTTTGTTGCTCAATGGTGAGAAGGATGGGTTCCTGCTGAATCAAATCTTAGGCTAGTGCTTGCCTTGTGCTTTTTTTTAAAATACAGATTATTTGGTGTGTGTCCAATGGAAAGGAACTTAAAATAGATGTACAAACTAGATTTACTGATATTGACAGGAAAATATTACCACAAGTTGCTGTTTACAAAGCTTTATCAGAAAAATCAATATAATTTGTGTACTATATTTGCCATGTACCTTAATTGATCCTGTAACACTTGTTCTTGCTTTGTATTTTATTGACAGCTACCTCATTCCAAAGAATCATTTTGTAGATATGTGCAAATTTTATAAAGTGCCGTCAAAATGGCTATTTTTCTCAAAGGTTTCATGACCTGAATGAGGTCTATAAAAATGCTATAAAGGGAAATTAAAAAGAGCTTTCAGTAGTAAAGTCAATAATACTTGAACAAATACATGTTTTAACCAAATTTATTAGACAGGAATATATCAGGATCAAAGTGATTAGAATACAGAATACAGAGTTAATAGAATTTCTGCAGGGGTTTTTCTGATCTCCCCATTTAATTTGGTGTGACATGAATAGAATTATTGAAAGAATGGTATACACGATCATACATTTCCTTTGACTAAATTTCCCAGCAAAATTACAGGATAAAAGTCATAAACCAAAACCAGAAATACACCCTTACTTTTTAACATCAATTTTTACCCTAGATGGGATATATTCAGCAGAATATGAAGATATTTTTAATTGTAATGTTACGTCTCAAACCTGCAACAACAGAAGATGCAATTCAAAAGGGTTAAATTTTAACTATATTTCTTAATGACTTTTAACAATGTAATGTTTTAACACAATTAACCCACTGTAAGTATCTATAGCAGTTATTTATCTCTCTTCTTAAGCAGTTTTGTTAGAGGGAGTGTAATATCTGCAAAGGTTTTAAAAAACTTGCGATAGTAGCCAATCTTTCCCAGGAACCTTCAAAGAGTTTTCATACTATTTGAAAGAGGGATTTCAGAGATATTCAAAACCTTTGCCTCAACTGGCACCAAATGCCCCTATCCTACAACATAACCCAGATAAGTAACAGTTGGACGACCAAACTCACTTTTACTTAAATTAACTGTGAGTTCATTAAACAATTCTTCTAACTCAAGGACATGCTCTTGCCACATGTCACTACATTTAACTAAATCATCAGTGTGAGTACCTGTGGGCTTCAACCCCTGAATTACAGAATTAATCATTCTTTGAAATGTCTCTGGAACATTCTTCATTGCAATGCAGAAATCTCTTTATCCCTATCTGTTAAAGGAACACATCGTAACCTTTCAACAAGTCAATTTTAGTCAGAAATTTTGCCTTCTCCACCTTGTCTATACAATCATCCACTCTAGGAAAAGGATAAGCATCTGTCTTTGTCACAGCATTTACCTTCCTATAGTCAGTTCAAAACCTGGCAGTTCCATCTGGCTTAGGAACTAAAACTCAAGGTAAACTTTCTAATGATATCTTTCTTCAACATGCAGTCCATTTCCTGATCTTTTCCATATTCATCCAATAGGTTCAGCATCACCTGCATCAACATCATGATAAGCTATGGAAATTCTCTGAGGTACACCTGGAAATAAATTCACGAATTTTAAAAATATCTATCTCATTTTTTTTTCCTTTCTGACATTTGTAGATGAGCCAACTTTGTTTCCAGGTCCTGCAAAGCCATGGAATTTTCTAACCTTGGACTTAACAATTTTTGTGTCCCATGACCTTCTTTGAAACTTGTTTTATTTGTCTCCTCATTATCCTGGTCAATAACCATCACCTCTGGCAAAAGTTTAATTTTCCTGTGAGGCATCTGCTCAAAATAATCATATTTACATGACAGACCTTAGTTTCTTGTCTGTGATTAGGTGTTTCAATAACATAAGTGACCTCATTAATTTTAGACTTAACCTCATCTGGTCCCGAAAACCTAGCCCAAAGAGGATTTGAATGTGTAGGAAACAGAACCATCTCTTTGTCACCAGGTTTAAAATTTCTCATCTTTGCCTTGTGATCGTACCAAACCTTCATCTTCTGTTGAGTGGCCTTTAAATTCTCCTTTGCCATTTCACAAGCTTTATGCAACTGAACCTTAAATTTAAAGACATAATCCAACAAATTTAAATGCACATCATTATTAACCTACTGTTCCTTTAATAACATTAAAGGACCTCTCATTTCATATTTGAAAACCAACTCAAATGGACTAAAACCAAGTGATTCTTGGACAGACACCCTTACTGCAAATAAAAGCAAATGAACCTCTTCATTCTCAAAACAATAAGTTATTATCAAGATTTTCAGTGTTGAATGGAACCTCTCCAAGGCCCTTTGACTCTCTGGATGGTATTGAGAAGATACAATCTGCTTAACTCTCAATTCATAAATCACTTGTTGGAATAAGCCTGACAGAAAATTACTCCATTGATCTGACTGAATTTCTCTAAGTAGGCCAACCAAGATTAAAAAAAACTTTAACAAAGCCTTTGCAATTGCCTTTGCTTTAATGTTTATCAGATGAATGGCCTCTGGAAACCCTGTGACTGCACACATATTAGTTAACAAATACTGATTCGCAGCTTTGGTTTTGGGCAATGGGCCAACACAGTCCACAATCACTTTTGAGAAAGGCTCACCGAAAGCAGGGATAGGTGGTAAGAGTGCCACTGGGGGACCCTGATTAGGTTTTCCCACCACCTGACAGGTGTGACAGACCCAGCAAAAGCTTACAACATCCTTTCTTAAACTAGGACAATAAAACTGTTTCATTGTCTTATCCATAGTTTTCTTCACCCCAAGGTGACCACCGAAGGGCGAGCTATGAGCCAAAGTTATAATTTCATTCCTATAGGCTTTAGGGTTCACAACCTAGTGCACTATTGCCCAATTTTCACTGGGAGGATCATCATGTACTCCATCTTTGACATAATAATCCACTGGCACTTTCTTAACTTCCTCATCAGAGAGAGTTCATCTCTCACTTCAGCAAGATCAGGATCCTCATTTTGCCTTGCTATCAACTCCTGTCTGCATAGTGATAAATCGATACCGTTAGGTTTACTATCAGTGCTTGTGTCTAATAAAGAATGTTGCTCAACCTTTACTAGGCCATTTCCACCTAAATGCTGTTTTTGAGTACCACAGATTTTATTTTCTTTCAAATCATTTGTCACAGCCTTTTCAACATTGGCAATCTTTTTAGACATTGCTCTTGTTATAGCACAGGAGGGGTAATATCAAAGTCCCTCATTGACTCATCAATGACTGGCTTAGCTGTCATTCATACTGCAGGAACAACCTTCCCCTCTGCCAAGTCATTGCCTAGCAACAGTGAAATTCCTTTCATGAGCAAGTTCAACCTAACTCCTATTGTGATAGGTTCATTAACCAAGGCTGATTTTTAACATTATTTTGTGCAAAGGAATGGGCTCAGTATCACCTTTAGTCAAATTTATTTCACCGGTATCAGTTTCTTCACCAAATTCCAACTATATTTTCTTTTAGCCATGGTGGGGTTCAATAGTTCTCTTCAGAAGTGGCTTTTCCTTTGCTACGATGGGATTCAGTAAGTCCCCTTTGGCCACAATGGGATTCAACAGGTCCCCTTTGACCACGATCGGATCAAGTCACCTTTGGCCACAATGGGATTCAATGTCCCTTTCGGCCACAATGGGATTCAACAAGTCCCTTTTGGCCACATTGGGATTCAACAAGCTTGCTGAGCTTTCCCTTTAATTACACTCTGTCTGTCTGTCTGTCTGTCTCTCTCTCTCTCTCTCTCTCTCTCTCTCTCTCATTTGTGGTTCTACTGAACCAATTGCCAACTTGTGGGAATAGTCACCAACTTGAGCTTGTTCGCCTTTTTAAAATTCTCAAGAGAGGGGCAATGTCAAAAATCCCTCTATATCCATGGCTGCTGGTTTGTTGCTGTTGATTTCCCTCACACACACACATTCACATTCACACACACACACACACACACACACACACACACTCACACACACTCACACACACACACACAAACTCATACACACACACACTCACACACAGACACACACACACTCACACACACACACACTCACACACCAGACACACACACACTCACACACACACACATTCACACACACACACTCACACACACACAAACTCATACACACACACACTCACACACAGACACACACACACTCACACACACACTCACACACCAGACACACACACACTCACACTCACACACGAACTCACACACACACTCACACACACACTCATGCACACACACACACTCACACACGCACTCACACACACACTCACACACACACTCACACACACACTCACACACACACACTCATACACACACACTCACACACACACTCACACACACACACTCACACACACATACACACACACACTCACACACACTCACACACACAGTTATTTTTACCAAAGGAATTTCATAGACCAGACTGGAATTCCATCATTCACAATCTCCAGCTTGATTCAGGCACAGATGATTGATGACCAATCAATCGACCTCTAAGCTCCCAAATTTGTTTGAATTCCAGGAAAAGCCCCCACTTTGTTACTTTTCAAACCAGCCTCAACAGAAGATGCAATTCAAAAGGGTTGAATTTTAACTCTATATTTATTAATGACTATTATCAATATAATATCTTAACATATTAATGCCCTATAAGTATATATAGCAAATCTACAGATGCCATATATTTATAAACAGTGTGTATGTGAAAAACCCAGACTTCTACAGTCTGTGCCCAAGATTCGAAAAGGAAAAAGCCTCAGGTCAGTCAGCCAAGTAAGTCAGTCCAAAAAAAGTCTATAATTCAATTTTAAAGTTCAATGTCCAAGTTCAGTTCTTTAACAAAGCATGTCATATTGAACACTGGAGAGAGAAATTACTAATGTTGCTTTCCAGTAAATTTATGAATCCTCACTTCTGATGCACGTGCATTTCACACAGCTCTCCAGATGCCCTCTGCCATTCCAACTGCCATTCAGCCACTACAACTGCAGCTCTCTACATCACAGATGGATTCTGCCTTTGTTCTTGAAAGTTCCAACCAATTGGCAAGTCAGCACTCAACTGTACCATAAGTTGCACAGAGTTCTTAACAGGAATCCATCCCTTATGTCGGTCTACAGTCCAAAAGGTCAGTCCATGGTCCATGACAGTAAATTCAAGCATGTTGTGCTTTATTTACATTGAATAAAGATAAAGTTTGAATTCTAACATTTATAGGATATATCAGTACATCTTATTGTATACATGTTAAAAGGCCTTAAAAAGTGAACAGTTATAGATTAGTTCGCCAATGAACAAAATAAGAACTAATAGAGTGTTATATTCCAAAGGATAAGATAACAGAATGAAATAATTATTTTAAGTGATTACAGAAATAAAAGGACAAGCAAGGGTTAAAAATATAGAATCATTTATGTATTTGGTGTAATGTGCAACATGTAGATACACACTTTTTGCTTTGCTCTCTGGAAAGACTCCATAAATGGAGCAAATTTGCCCTCAGTGAGACTGAAAATAATTGCCACTGAGGAGTGCTCCATCATAATGTACACAAAATACAATTAGATAAAGCTTGATTTTAAAAAAGAATGTGAAAACTAAATGCAAATGAGGGCTGGACTAATTTTAAGTTAGATTACTAATATTGTGTTACAATTAACGGGGGGGGGGGTATTTTGTGTAGTTTTCTGATGTAATATTGTAATCATACCATATTATTTTTTTTAATTTTTCTTTTAAATTTAATTCTCTATTGTATTCATGTTATAAAATTTTAAATAAAGTCTTCAGAAAACTAAATGCAAATGATAAATTTGAAAGAATGAAGCAACGAAGATACTTCATAAGTAATTTGCTGTCTAACTCACACAGATGCAAATGGTGCTTGCAGCTTGATTCTGTAAATGCTTTATATTTTAAGATATTATTTCCTATCTTATTGAGTGGCTCACAATTTAGTGAAGTGATGTCTTCTTATTGGTGTAGTATAAAACTAAACTCAGTAAAAGATAATAGGTCTTGCATATTTCAGTCAAACTAACCTTCGATCTATTTGATAAAAAAATAATTACACATAGTACTGAAAAGCAACTTTTCCAAACATTTGTGTGAAATGTTAATATTAAATATAAAATTACATTTTTTACTTTGCCTCTTTATTTCTCTCTTGATCTAATCTTTAACTTTCTTACCCTACCTCACTAATTCACAATCCATCACTCTGATTGTTTAAGGCAATCCACTGACACGTGCCCTCTTCTAATCTCTGTGCCAGAAATCATTTTCCCTCCCTGGGATGTTATCAGTTCATACCATTGGGAACTATGCAGTTTTGTTTCAATTAATTATGGCCAGGTCAAACTTATTGTCATCTGATTACACAAGTTCAACCTGGCGAAACGGCACTCTCTAGTCCTCAGTGCAAAGCATACAGTCAGACAATGAGACATAACACACCTACAGACAAACAATACATATGCAGGACAAGTATTCATATAAATAAATATTGTTTCATGAATATGAGAGTCTTGGATGGTTAATATGAGCATTTCGTTTAGTCGTTCAGCATTCCCACTGCCCATGGGAAACTGTTGCTCAGCCTGGTCGTACTGCCTCTTATACTCCTGGCAAAGCAAGATTAAGTAATGGGCTCTATTAATTTAGCTTCTATGGAAAATGACAGACCTTAGAAATTTAGGAACTAAATTATGACTGGAATGCCACATTATGAAATAGGATTATTGCCCTTAACTTGATGTGTGATTGAGGAAAAGTGGATGATGTCTTTACTCTGTTATGGAGTCCAGAGGATCCCAAACACCAGCAGCAATAAATATGCACCACAACACAGGGTTACTTAAACAAAAATAGTTTTTAATTATAATTGAACAAGAAAACAGAATTAAACTTTAACTTATTACAACCTACCTAACCTACTTAATCCTTCTTCTAATACTAAGCGCAGGTGTGTGTAATGTATATTCAAGATTAGAAAAGTTCTTAGGATCACAGTCCAATCTCACTGGTTTCAGGCAATTCTTGTACTGTGCACAGAAGTTAGCATTAACAAAGTTCACCAGTGTTTGGTGCTTAACAGGCAAATGGTTACCACTCAGGAGGGTTCTTGCTAGTTTTCAGATAGATTTATTTTGTTCCAGGACATCTTCACCTGATTCCTTTCCAATCAGTCTTGCTGACGAAACTTTCCCCCTTCAGGGTTCTCCAGATGATCCTCTTTCTTTCGGGTCACCTCAGACAGCCAGTCTTCTCCTTTGACCAAAAGTTTGCCAGCTTTGTCCATCTGGAACTGATTTCTGTGTCTCTCCTCTCTATTTCACTCCTTCCTCTCTCTGAGAGTCAAACTGTTCTGAGTCTGCCTGCAAAGAACACTTGGTCTCCCAGGCCAGCTGTATTCTGCACCTTTGTGGCTCTTTCTGCAAAAAGCACCCTGCAAAGATTCTGTGTTTCAAAATGAGTGTGCAAACTGCTCTAGCAATTCCTCCCAACCCACCCCTAAATACTCTGTCACAACTCACAATTCATTGTTGACTTCATACTGAAAAATTGTGCATGTTGTCCTGAAGACCTAAACAATTATTCAAATGTCATAATATAGCGTCAACTATTTAGTTATTTCTCCAAAGTGTGTATTTCATTTGTCCATGCCTCTAATTTTTATTCCTTTGAAAATTGTCATAAAATAACTTACTGACAATGCTAAAATTATTCATGTGTCAAATCTAGCTTCAGGGTCATTATATTTGACAGATAGATCACTTTTTTTCTCATGCAGTACGGATATTCAGAAAAAGTGTGTGCAAAGAACTGTACACATTCTAGTTGCTTTCAAATAGACATGGTCATCTAACAGTCTGCCTGAATTGCTGCATTTTATCATAAGCTATTTGTTACAGCAGCGCATCAGTTTTTACCTTCTTATGCAAGAAATATTTAATTTCATTCTTCAAACATAATTAAAGTAGAAATAAAGTTGAACTGGAAATAAATGGAAAAACAGAGGTTCTATTCTTAATGTAATAGTTTTTAATTTGTCCTGAAATTGAATCAAATTGCTTCATTATTTAGATATACCTTTGTTTTCATGTGCAGAAATTTTTTTATGATCACATGACAAGCTGCTTAAAACTAAGGTGAAAACTGAGTAACAACTAATCATCTGGGAACTGGGAAAATCATCTATACTTCCTCAACATTGTAGAAAAATTATGGTCAAGCAAAAATGGAAGATTGCATAAACTTGAGCAAGCTAATTTAAATTCTATCAGATGCAAGATTCAAATAAAAGTGATAAAACATACACAAAAAAATGGATAAGGAAGTTGAAAACTATATTTTATAATGCCCGCCCCCAACTACAAGTAAATGTAAAGCAATAACATGAAAGGATTTTTTTTAAAGTGAGAGCTGGCTCCTTGGTCCCATCAACCATTCAATAAAGAAATGATTGAACTTAACATTAACCCTTCTATCCCTTGATTTATTTTTGCTGCCCAAAAATAATCAAAGACTTAAACATGCTTATTGCATGAGCATCCATGTTGTCCAGAAATTCAGAACACATCGAGGAAAAATGTTTCTCCTCTCCCCTGTTTGATAGACCATCCCCTTACCCAGAGACTATGATTCGAGTTATAAATTCTCTGACCAAAGGAAGAGACCACTCATTTCCAGTAACATTATATGCTACAATTAGATCACTTCTCTCTCCTCTCAAGTCCAGGAATCAATCAGGTAAACTCTCACTACTTCCCTTTTGAAGCAAGAAGGTCTTTCCTGAAGTAAGGTGACCAATGATAAGTATATAATGAATTTAGCTGCATCTATTTAATAAATTAATTGCACATTAAACAAGCTAGGGAGTGGGGAGGTGCAAATGGATCTGGATGTACTTGTTCACCGGTCACTGAAGGCTAACATGCAGGTTCAGAAAGCTGTGAAGAAGGCAAATGGCATGTTGGCTTTCATAAAGAGGGGATTGGAGTATAGGAACAGAGACACCCTTCTGCAGTTGTACAGGGCCCTGGTGAGACCCCACCTGGAGTATTGCGTCCTGTTCTGGTCTCCAATTTTGAGGAAGGACATACTAGCTATAGAGGGTGTGCAGCGCAGATTTACAAGGTTAGTTCCAGGGATGGCGGGGTTGACATATGCTGAAAGGCTAGAAAAACTGGACTTGTATCCGACGGAGTTTAGAAGGATGAGGGGGGACATGATTGAGGTATACAAAATTATCAGGGGGATAGACAGGGTGAAGTCGGATTACTTGTTCCCAATGATGGGGGAGACGAGGACTAGAGGGCATAGTTTAAGAATACAGGGTAGGCCCTTTAGGACAGAGATGAGAAAACATTTTTTTACCCAGAGAAGTGTGAATCTGTGGAATGCTCTGCCACAGAGGGTGGTAGAGGCAGATTTGCTGATTATGTTCAAAAGAGAGTTAGATAAGACTCTAGTGGACAAAGGAGTTAAGGGTTATGGGGAAAAGGCTGGAAAGGGGTACTGATAGTAGTGATCAGCCATGATCTGTAAAATGGCGGTGCTGGCTCGACAGGCTGAAGGGCCTACTCCAGCTCCCATTGTCTATTGTCTATTGTCTATTGGTGCATTTTCTTTAAAATGTCTGTTCTTATTTCCTTTTGAAATGCTGCCCATCAAGAATTAGTCAAGACACTTCCTATCATTCTTTATTCTAACATGGATGTTATAAACCTTTCATCAATCCTGCAAATAATATATTTTCAACCAGCAAAGTGTCCATTAATTATTCACCAAAGTGGATCAAAAGATTGTGTCTTGTATCAGTCATTATTAAGTCACATGAGAACAAGATGCACATCAGGATAACAAGAGAGAAATGGGTGTGATTTGAATTGTGTAAAATGCACTTTTTTTCCACTGTTAAAAATCATCCTGCATAACTCTTAATTATTTCTGGAAAACATTAGTACTGAGTGAGGTTTCATTGAGCTGATAATTGCAGTTCTCAGATGTCTCAAAATGTAAATCCAATGGCCACTGCTGACCACGGAGGTTTGAGGTACCTAGCCATGTCCAGCATGAGCACCAGCCTCTCATCTACTGAAGATATTTACATGAGGTGATGCCTCAAGAAAGCAGCCAACATCATAAAGGGTCCCCATGATCTCTTCTAGTTGCTTCCTCTGGACAGAAGATACAGAAGCCTGAAGTAGGTTCAAGAACAGTTCCCCCCCCCCCCCCCCCAATAACTATCAGACTCTTGAACCTCCTCATACTACATTAAGCATAACCTACTCCATGACCACCAAAAGATCTGTCTGCACTGGTGTAACATGGGTTTTTTTTTGCACTAACGGCAACTGTGAATATTTTTTTTCCAATGTGAGGCACTACGCCAAGAAGGTAGCCAACATTATAAAGGGCCCCAATTATAAGACATCAGGGGTAATAAGGTATTTTTTACACAGAATTGTGGATGCCTGGAATGCCTTGCTGTGGGTACTGGCAGAGACTGAAATATCTGGGGCATTTAAGAGATTCTTGGACAGGCACATGGATGAAAGAAAAAATAAAGTATTACAAGGTAGGAAGGCTTTTGCTTTTTTGATAGGAATATATAGGTCAGCACAACATTGAGGGCTGAAGGGCATGTACTGTGCTGTAGTGTTCTATCATTGAAACTCTTCTCATTTCCACCTTTAGGCAAAAGGTACGGAAGCTTGAAGACCAGCTCCTCTAGATTCAATAACAAGCCACTTTTAGGTGTTCCCAGGAAGATTATGCACCGGCAGTTGCGGCTAGGGGAGTTCAGCTGGCACGTTTAGTGGAGTAGACGCTTTTCTGGCACTTTAACGTGCCAGCTGACTGATAGCCGTCTAGCAGCGAGAGCTGGCTACTCAGGAGAGCAGCCTGACAGCTCGCCTCCCCGCTGCCTGACAGGCCCTTCCTCGCTGCCTGAAGCCCCTAGTGTGCGACTGCAGGGCTGGGGTGGCTGGCGGGGGAGTACGGGGCTGGGGTGGCCGGGGGGAGGGGGAAGTTCAGGGCTGGGGACAGGGGATTACAGGCTGGGGCAGCCAGGGGGGAGTTCGGGGCTGGGGCGGCCGGCAGGGGACTGCGGAGCTGGGCGGCCAGTGGGGGGGGGAGAGTTTGGGGCTGGGGTGGCCGGGGGGAGGGGGAAGTTCAGTGCTGGGGAGGGGGGATTACGGGCTGGGGCAGCCAGGGGGGAGTTCGGGGCTGTGGCGGCCGGCGGGGGACTGCGGAGCTGGGCGGCCAGTGGGGGGGGGAGAGTTCGGGGCTGGGGTGGCCGGTGGGGGGGGTAAGTACAGGGCTGAGGCGGCCGTCCCCGAGAATCCTGACTTAACAAAAGTTCTCAACTTTTAAATTTAGCGGGATTTTGTGTGTGTGGGTAAGCTCCATAGTCCCCGGCCGACCGCCCGAGCCCCATAGTCCCAAGCCAGGGGACTGTCAGGCAGCAGGGAGGATGGGTGTTGGCAGCAGGGAGGGTAGGTGTCTGCAGTAGGGAGGGTAGATTTCGGCAGCGGGGAAGGTAGCTGTTAGCAGGTTACCAGCTGACAGTCAGCCTGCCCGCTGCTAGGCACCTGAAAGCTGCTAGCAGCTTTGCCTGAGCTACTTTCACCTCCAATGGGGAATACTCCAAGCAGGTCTACTGGAGAAGTAGATTTCCTGGCTGGCTTTTCCCATTTCAGATGGCCACCCAACAGCTGCACTGGAGTATAATGTGTGGCTTTACAGTCAGGTATTGTGGCCCTCTGAAAGCAGCTACAGTTTCTTTCCAATTGCTATCAGGCTCTTCAACCTCTCCGTGTTACACTAATCAGTGATGCAGACTCTCATCTCCTTCTATCATTTGACTTCAAAATGAATAATCAAGCCAGTTTGATGAGTTAAAGCAGCTCTACAGAAGCAAGTCTTCCAGAGTTATTCAAAACTTAGCCTGGAAGTCTACGTGGCCAATTTCTTGATGAAATATCAACATTTAAATTTCTTAATATTAATATTTATTGAAATTATGTTCTTATTCATTCTATTAATGAGAAATAAAGAACTATAATTTTCTGGTTTTTTCTATCAGAGCTAGCAATTATTTAAATTTATTCTGTTGAGCTGTAAACAGGAGACAGCCGTGAAGCAAGGCACTTCTAAAAAATGGAGTATTCTTTCAGCCATGGAAATAATGCCAGTCACACAATCAAATGATTCAGAAGTTAAAATTTATTTATCAAAAATTATATTTAAGGGGATGCATCTAAAATTATATGCATTGCTTATGGTAATTACAAGAGGCTTTATTGGAGAAATAAAGGTTGAGATGATACTGGGGAAGTACTGCGATAAGTATAATTCGTACTGATAACTAGACATCAGAAATAAGTAAAATGCAAGAATTTCTTCTAAAGGTAAAGGTTTCATTATTGTCACGTAGTACTACATTTAGAATGTAACATTATAAAATTCATTAACTTTGTCTACCGTAAGGAAGACAGAGAGTCGCCACTTTGTCCAGCACCCCTCACAGAATTGAGGCCCCAGCAAGGAACGAACTCACGGCCCCCGGTTTACAAGACCAGTCCTCTAACCACTGACCTGAAGAACATGATATTGGGATATTTAGATAATAATAGAATTGATATAAATTTATGAAAAGGAATGAATGTTTGGCAAATCAGACAGTTTTTGAGGTGATAACTTGCAGAAAAAAGGGCAAACCAATTGATCATTTGTATTCTCAGAAGATCTGTCTAAAAAGGCTAAATAGACCACATCAATTGGATCACCCTTATGATAAGATGCCACACAAGACATTATTTACAAAATGTGAGCTCATAAAATTGGAATTAACATACAACTTTGGATTATTAATGGATGAGCAGACAGTAGGAATAAATGGCTGCCAGTGGGATAAGTTCTCGAGCCAGTCCTTACAGCCTAGAATGAGAGCTTTTGTACCTCTGGCACAAAGAAAATTGTCAATGTGGGCTCTTAGAAGTCCTTAGTAAATATAGGCAGGTTACATCAATGGGAAAGGACTGACTGATGGAATATAAAGTGGTAAAAATGAGGTCATGCACCTGGTAGAGAAAAGATAGAAATGATAAGAGATTGAAAAATAAACATCAAATGATGTAAAGATTTGACAGGCCAGGTAGCATATCTGCAAAATCTGCTCTAATGTTGAATTTTGAAGACCCATCTTTTTCACCTAAAATATTAACATCTTCTTCCTGACCTGTTGTTTTTTCAGCATTTATGTATTTTGTCTCAGACTTCCAGGACCTGCATCTTTTTTTTTTTGCTTTTTGAAGACTGTAGAATGTTGGTGTTCGAAGGAATCAAAATGTCTGAGTACATGAAGATAAAACTTTGGAAGAAGTAGGTCTGTAGGAAAGTTATTGAGTTTATGTGGCCAAGCTTTATTTTGTATAGATAGGAGATGCCAAATTGATAAAGGTAAGCCAAGAGCTTGAGATCAAAGAGTATATTCAGGATATTTCTTTTCCAAACATTGTGTGGTGGATCTAAGCAGAAAACAGGTTATTTTGGAACTGGTCATGTTATGTATAATGAGATAGAATGGGACTAAAGGCTGACAAATCTGGGCATGATGGTTGGCATCCCAGGACGTCTGAAAAGTGGTTTCAGCAATAATAAATGTTCAGGTCTTGACCTCCTAAATTATCTGAGATTATTTCAAGGTCCCAGCAACTAGAAAGCTTTAAGCAAGCATAACAGCCCTATTTAAGAATCTCTAGAGGAAATTCATAATGTATCCTATAAAAATTAATGCACACAAAAAATTTAATAGCACCAAGTGTAATCTTTCATTTCAAATATTTACTTTTAAAATCACTGAGCAACGTAATGGAAAAGTTAAAACATTAAAGCTGTTGATAATAATCCAGATCACACTTCATATGATTTTTGGCACAGCACTGTGGCCACACAAACCAAATACTGCCAACAACCTCCAGCCTCAGACTCCATGACTGTCTTGTTAGGATGACAGTTAGTGGCCACACATCGAGTCAATGTATCTTGTGTCCCCACCAGAGTCTTCTTGACTGCCTTGGATCATTTGCTGGTCATTTTCATTATCTTTGATATTTGCAGATATTTAAAACATTTTATCAATTAAGATAATATATTTAAAGACATTAAAAAAAGATAAATTTATTTCTGCTTCTGTTAATTGAATGCATAAATATACAGTGAAGCAAAGGCAAAATTTAAAAAAACACCAAAATCTTGTTTCACTTTTTTTTATCAAGGTCAACAAATCCATTCAACTGACTGTCATTTGGCTGGATGTGTCAGATGTTGCTTCAAAATATTTCCATCCCTCAGCTCGATAAGTTGGTACTGACAGAGCAAGAGCATCATCTGGTCTCCTGTGTGTTCTGCTGCACACATGGACACGGAAGACCAGATTATGCTGAATCGCGTACTTTAGCTTGTCAATGGTTTGCTTCAACTATATTTTGTAACATGCTGTAATTGGAAACAATGGATCAATATTCTCATCATGCTCCCCATGAGTACCTGGTAAACATCTCAGACCTGGCCGGTATAAGGATAAGAGACCAAGAATATAATGCTCAATATGCTTGCTGCCTGATAAAGCAAATTATCCATCCTGTAAAACTGAATTTAAGAAGTATTTCAGTTGGAATGCATACCTAAGCAAACAATACTAATAATGCAAACAAGAACTCACAAAGTTTATTTTCCTGATATTTCATTTCATATTCAATTTTATCATTTTTATTAGATTTTTGCATTTTAATAATTTGGAGTTTGATTTTTAATTTTAAATCTAGTTGTTTTTAACGATTTTGTTTTTAAACATTTCTTGTATTAAATAACTTGAGTTCCCAAGGTGTTAAACAGTCTCAGGCACCTTTAAGTCAGCTGTGAGATGACTATGTTTTAGAACAATTCAGATATTAATCCTACTTCATCAAGGCAAGGGTGTCCATTTCCCAAGAGGCCTTTCTAATCAGGCCCTCAGTGTTCCCTGAGGCCTTTCTATCCACTCTCCCCATTTCTGTCTTTCAGAGTAAATGTTTAAGTATTGTACTCGCCAACAATTAACGCTGCAACCTGAATGTTTTTTTTTAATGGCTGTTCTCTTGCCAGGAGGGAAAAAAAACTAGGCATAAACAATTTCTAGTAATATCTAACTTCACATGAAAAAGTGCAGCAATTAGTGTCTTCTTCCTTGAAGGAATAAATTCATTGTGATATTGACTCATACTATTTTTACTCTTTGATAAAGCTGCAAAACAAAAAGTTCATTGAAAAAAAGAGTATCAGATCTTTCTTTCTTTGGCTTGGCTTCGCGGACGAAGATTTATGGAGGGGGTAAAAAGTCCACGTCAGCTGCAGGCTCGTTTGTGGCTGACAAGTCCGATGCGGGACAGGCAGACATGGTTGCAGCGGTTGCAGGGGAAAATTGGTTGGTTGGGGTTGGGTGTTGGGTTTTTCCTCCTTTGCCTTTTGTCAGTGAGGTGGGCTCTGCGGTCTTCTTCAAAGGAGGTTGCTGCCCGCCAAACTGTGAGGCGCCAAGATGCACGGTCTGAGGCGATATCAGCCCACTGGCGGTGGTCAATGTGGCAGGCACCAAGAGATTTCTTTAGGCAGTCCTTGTACCTTTTCTTTGGTGCACCTCTGTCACGGTGGCCAGTGGAGAGCTCGCCATATAACACGATCTTGGGAAGGCGATGGTCCTCCATTCTGGAGACGTGACCCATCCAGCGCAGCTGGATCTTCAGCAGCGTGGACTCGATGCTGTCGACCTCTGCCATCTCGAGTACTTCGACGTTAGGGATGAAAGCGCTCCAATGGATGTTGAGGATGGAGCGGAGACAACGCTGGTGGAAGCGTTCTAGGAGCCGTAGGTGGTGCCGGTAGAGGACCCATGATTCGGAGCCGAACAAGAGTGTGGGTATGACAACGGCTCTGTATACGCTTATCTTTGTGAGGTTTTTCAGTTGGTTGTTTTTCCAGACTCTTTTGTGTAGTCTTCCAAAGGCGCTATTTGCCTTGGCGAGTCTGTTGTCTATCTCATTGTCGATCCTTGCATCTGATGAAATGGTGCAGCCGAGATAGGTAAACTGGTTGACCGTTTTGAGTTTTGTGTGCCCGATGGAGATGTGGGGGGGCTGGTAGTCATGGTGGGGAGCTGGCTGATGGAGGACCTCAGTTTTCTTCAGGCTGACTTCCAGGCCAAACATTTTGGCAGTTTCCGCAAAGCAGGACGTCAAGCGCTGAAGAGCTGGCTCTGAATGGGCAACTAAAGCGGCATCGTCTGCAAAGAGTAGTTCACGGACAAGTTTCTCTTGTGTCTTGGTGTGAGCTTGCAGGCGCCTCAGATTAAAGAGACTGCCATCCGTGCGGTACCGGATGTAAACAGCATCTTCATTGTTGGGGTCTTTCATGGCTTGGTTCAGCATCATGCTGAAGAAGATTGAAAAGAGGGTTGGTGCGAGAACACAGCCTTGCTTCACGCCATTGTTAATGGAGAAGGGTTCAGAGAGCTCATTGCTGTATCTGACCCGACCTTGTTGGTTTTCGTGCAGTTGGATAATCATGTTGAGGAACTTTAGGGGACATCTGATGCGCTCTAGTATTTGCCAAAGCCCTTTCCTTCTCACGGTGTCGATGGCTTTGGTGAGGTCAACAAAGGTGATGTAGAGTCCTTTGTTTTGTTCTCTGCATCGCCATAGTCACAAATTCCCATGTCATCAGGTTTCCGTTATCTCTGCACAGTGGCTTACTTGACCCATAATCGGTAAAATTATGATAATTTCCAAAAAAATCATATCTATTCAGAAAATATAATTTCCTGGTATTATCTGAGCAAAAATTACAATGACATGCTCATAGCATCAGGACTTAACACAACAGAATAATAGAAAAATATATGAACATAACTGCAACTCAGAAATGAATACAAACAAAATCCAAAAGCAAATCTATTAAAGTTTAAAAAATGGAATTAAATTTCCAGTGCAGTTATGACAGATGGTCTTGAGGCTATATAGCTCATTGTAAGTACTTGAATTGACATTTTAAAATGCCAAATCTAAAAACACCACTGATCACTGTGGACCAAAGAACAAACTACATTCTGCCCCATTAGAAAATCAAACCCAACAGTGTCGGTCCTATCTAATAAAATATCTCGTGTCACAGCAAACAGAAAATATACCATCAGCAATCATAAAATGTACTTTTCGATTTATGTATGTAGCAGGATGTTTCTTAACTCTTATTCTAACGTGAGAAACATTATCTAAGGTGTGATACTGGTGGTGAGATGTGAGCTGTCAAAAAAAATCTATGGTTGATCTCTTTTAATATTTACTGTTTGAGATGGAGAATGGTAGAAGTACTTAATCATGGATTATGAGAGGATAATTCTCGCATGCTTTGGTATGGACTACCTCAACTACACAGGAAAAATTATGTCATTGCAGGCATCTCCTTCATTTATTGCACAAAAGAGGAAATAAACATATTCTGTAGAGTGATTTTTGTTTATTTCCCTTTTTACATCTTCTCAAATACAGTGGAACTCCTGTTTTAACCCGATAGTTTGGGTAAAAAAATGGATCGCAATAAAAGCGGGGTGCTGCTAAATTGGGGCTTCAATAAATTGTTGTAGTTACCATTGAAATTAAAGCACAAATTAATGTTTAGTAAACTGTCCCCGCTCCTCACGGCAGCTCCAGGTCCTCACTCTGCTTGCAGCAGCCCCAAGACCTGATGGTAGCCCGATGTCTTCGCTCCTCGCAACAGCCCCAAATTCTTGCGGCAGCCCAAGGTCCCCAATGCTCGCAGCAGCTGCAGGTTCCCGTGGCAGCCTCAGTTCCCCATGGTAGCCCCAGGTCTCTGCTGCATGCGGCAACCCCAGGTCTCCACTGCTCGTGGCAGCCCCAAGCCCCACGACAGCCCCAGGTCCCCACAAGCCCCAAGCATGAATATTCGCTTCTGGCAGCAGCCTGAAGCCCAAGCCCAATGACTCATCACGTTATATCCGAATTCACAATAAATTGTGATTCCACAGTATGTAGCGTGGTAATTTTAATCACATGTCACAAAGATCACTGTTCAGATGAAAAAACTATCACGTTACCCATTATAATTTATGATAGGTGAGAGAATGTTACTTTAACAATTAAATTGGCAATTCTGTGCATCTCCAGTGAAGTGCTTGATACTTCATTGCAATGAACTGTGTGCATGATGTGGTTGCACATGGAACTCATTTAACATTAACGTAATACTGCGGCATGAACAGGTATGTTCATATGGTGAGCGGAAATTAAACCAGACACTTGAAGGGGTCGCCTCCATTTATGCCATCATTGAGGAGTCAATAAATCACCCAAATGGTCATTTACACCATTCTCGGTGGAATTGGGGATGGGGGAGGCATTGCTCTAGAAATAATTATTTCTTTATTGCTGGAGTCCTTGATCAAAAAGACAGTAGTTGGCCTCATCAGCAACAATGATGAGTCCCTCTGCAGTAAAGAGGTGGAAAATCTTTTGAAATGATGCAAGAATAACAACCTGAGACTCAACGAGGACAAGACAAAGGATATAATACTGGACTTCAAGAGGACCACTCTCCGCTACATATTAATAGCTCAGTCGCAGAGAGTAGAGGGCACTGAGTTCTTTGGCGTCTACTTAAGAAGTGTCCTATCCTGCACACACATCTCCTCCCTTGTCAGGAAGGTGCAACAGCGACTGCACTTCCTAAAAAGACTGAGGTGGGTAAGGCAACCAGCCACCATCCTATCAACTACCTATAAGAGCTCTATCAAGAGTGTTCTGGTCAGCTGCATCACAGTTGCAGCAGAGCATTGGATTGATGGTCAATCCACAGGAAGATGAGTGCAGCAGAGAGGATCACTTGATACTCCCTGCCCACCTGCCCACCCTAATCGATGTGACCTACCAGGATCATTGCTTAAATAGGGCTCACAAAATCAACGAGGAGCCTCTATTACCCGACACACAACATCTTCCAGCTACTCTCATCAGGAAAGAGATACACAGGAGTACCAGAGCCAGAACAAAAAAGCTAAGAAGCAGTTTCTTCCCATGGGCCATGAGACTGCTGAAGAGTTGATGAACTGGTCCTAAAAACTCTCCAAGACTATTTATTTAACAATATTTATTTATTTTTACTTATGTAAATACCCACTGCATATGATTTGTTTGCCTGTCTGTGCGTTTTGTCTGTATGGTTTTGCACCAAGGACCAGAGAATGCTGTTTCATCGGGTTGTACTTGTGCAATCAGATGATAATAAACTTGAACTGGTCTGGATGCTCTCCTTTAATGACAAGGGGTCTATCGATGTCACAGGTTGGAGTGACAATCCATTGCTTGGCATCCTGCACATCATGTGCATCATTATACTCTCTAGATCTCACACAAAAGCATCATTGTTTCTCAATCCAAAATTACTTTGACATGTGTTGCCACATGCCTAATTATTACACCACCTTTTCTTGATGCATAGGTTTCACAAATGCCCAACATGTTGCTGATCCAATTGACCATTATTCATAATGTACTGACAATCAGTACCGCATCCCACACAAGTGCATCAGACACAAGTTGAAGATAATTAAAAAATAGAAATGCTGATAAGATTTCTGTGGAAACAGAAAAACAACTAATACAGGAAAAAAAAAACCCTGGTATCAGGAATTCATGCAACCAGCGGCCAAGCAAACAACAAAAAAAGAAATGAAGAAAATAAATTTAAAAATAAAAGTAAATAAGAATAAAATAATAAAAATGTGAAAGTAAATGTTCTCTGAAGTAACGCATAAACCAATAAAATGGGAGTGAATATTCAGCCAGCAGAATCATACTTTGCTCATAGCAGCTGTTTGAATAAAGTTGTGTGAAACAGCAATGGCGTCACGCACGATGAAGAGCTGGTTGATGCTGCTCGTCATGGACGTGACTCTCTTAGCGTCTCTCCTTATCCCCGCTTATTAAGAGTTGTCCCAGGTCAGAGGCTTTATCTGTAAACTTGGGGGATTGTGGGGTGGGGAGGAGGAGTTAATGATCTATAATGTTATTGTTCATCTTTCAGGCAGCTCCGTGGAGGGGGAGGAACCTGCAGGTGCAGCAACAGTTAGATGTTTTCAAAGAATGAAAATAAAATAAAATGCTTTAAGTTTTATATACTCAAGCAAGTGAAGTTTGTTTAGTGCAAGTAAAACACGAAAATCTGTAGACACTGTGGTTGAAGAAAAAAAAATCACAATACTGGAGAAACTCAGCAGGTCAAACAGTGTCCTTTATATAGCAAAGGTAAAAATATATAACTGACCTTTCAGGCTTAAGCTCTTTGTACCTTGATAAACTTCCAGTAATTACTTTGCAAACAAGGAAAATTACTTTCAGAAGGTTCTTACTTGTTTTTTTCTAGTCCACAGCCAGATGTCTATGTGAAAGTACGGAAATGGAACACCAATACAGTAATTTAAAACAATAAATTGAATAATTATGTTATAGAAAATATATCCACCTACAAAAAGTATAATTTATTGCACATTATCATGTTTGATATTTGCTGAGGGAAAAAAATATCACAGTTCTGCTTTTCAAGTGGATCTCAATGATGGGGCTGATAAGGATGGTGAAATAAATTGCCCCACAAGGACAAAGGGGAGAGATTGCAATTCGGACAAAGTAATTGCTGGAAATTAAATACAAGATCTATAAATAGCAAAGAAAGGCACTTGTTTTGAAATGCTTGGCATTAACACTGACTTCCCCTATTTCCTAGCTCTCTCATCGCTCTATCTCTTCCCCTATCTCACTGTCTTCTTCCCTTCAGCTACATACCCTCTTCCCTCTTTGTTCAGAGAGCTACCCCTCCCCCATCACTTCTCAGTTTTTCTACACTCCCACACACATATCCACCTATGGCCTCGAGATCTCGAGCCTCTGCTCTTCCCCTGCCTCTTCCCTCCTCTCTTGTCTCACCCCTGCTTTATATTCTGGTGCCTGCCTGCTATTTGCTCATACCTTGACACAAGCCTCAGACATCCTACAAATGTTGCATGATCTACTGAGTTTCTCCAGCATTTTTGTGTGTTGCCCTTGTTTTGAAAAATTCCTGTTATCCTTATGTTTTTCAATCAATAATTAGAATTAGAATTATTTTGATGCTAATTACCACTTTATCTGATAATTGTCTTTACAGAAGAGTTAAAAATTGATCATCGCTACTGTGTAAAATAATAAATGTTTACATAATTTAATGTCTATTAAAACACTTCACAAATGATTTATAAAGATATTTTTTAAATTAAATTTATTTTTCCTTTGTCTTAATATCTTATTTTTTGCTGTTTAGTTTTTGCAAACCATGTGCTTTCAACTTTTTATATAGAAATCAGTTTTTAATCTCGAGAGTATTTGAACATTTAACAATTTTCTTGAATATCAAACATACAAAAGCAAAATGTATCCATACTCTGAGAACTTGCTGCTGTTCACTTATCAAAGAGTTTGAGAATGAATCCAACCAAGGAGAAATTGAACTTGTGAGTACCCATCTTTTGAGCTCCACTAATCCCAACAGCTCAAATGCAATATGTAGGGAACATAAATAACCCAGGGAAAATGCCTTTATTAATGAGGGTATTCAAACATGCCAAGTGAGATTCCCCATTAGCAAGCAGAGCAGAAAGATTAATACTGATATGATGCCATGTTGGAATCTTGATTAGTTTTCCAATTGATGCCATCTCTTAACCTTGTGTGACTAAATGCAAGTTCAAAAACAGGAAGGAGTCTTCATTGCAACATTTCTCTATCAATGCTCTTTTCAAAAGTTATGCACCAAACTAATATGTTAATTGCTGGTTAATATTTCATTCTGTTGCTAGGATTCTACAAGCACTTACTACTTTTCATTTTGCTTCAAGTTGCAGAAGTCTGCAGGGAGAACTACAGCTAATGGTGATCATTGCTGTCTCAAAGTTTCTGCAGAAATCAGCTGCTGGGAAAATGATCAGAGGACGCACATAAAATTACAAGATCCTATCAGTGGGAAGAGAGGAGGGGAAGGACCCGGGAGAGAATTTGCTCAGATTTCCAGGGAGTTACTTTTTTACTTCAGTAAGCAAAATATACCAGACGTCTGCTAGTAAAATGTCCTTCCTGTAACCTCCCACCACAGCCACAAATGGAGAGCATAATAAATTCAGTGATGCCAGTGGCTCTTACAATTGAGATAACTATCCTTTGTAGATTGAATTGTATCATCCTACATAGAAACGGACCCAATCCCAACTTTGAGGTGGGGCTGAAGTTAGTTGCTACCATTCAGTTTATACTCCATAATTTTGTGGTGGGATTCTCTGAAGAGCATTGTTTGGAGAGAAACAATGAAATGGATTCAGGCACATGCCCATTATTTGCTTTATCTTTTGGTAGTGCTGAGGATACCAGGAACCAAGGAAAACCACTTGAACATGTTCATCTTGTTTATCTAACTCAGCTGTGCCTGCTACATGCTCACATCATCCATTTACAGACACTACATTGGTGTCCTGATTGACAAGTAAAAATGATACACCTTTTACAGATTCAGCCTATTTCAGGTTTTTTTTAACCTCTTTGTCCTTCTCAAAGGAACTTCCATTGTTTACAATGTTTCCACTCTTTGATTTGGAAAGCCCTACTTGTCCATGGTTCAACTCCTGGCATCCCCTGCTTCACTTTCCCTCACCATTTACTTGGTAGATGCTTGTGGAACCTGTTTGTGAACCTCAGTAATCAACTAGAGAATGAGTTCAGAGGCTGATCCTGCGACATACTATAAGTTGCTCATCAACAGCATGTGTAGGGAAGATCACATCACCTGCTCCCTCACTCCCCAATCATATTACTTTCCTTATTTCACAAATGGCTGACATGGAAATCTATACCAGACTGCTTTTTTGGGTGAACACTTAACAGGAAGTACAATGGGCACAGCAGGAGATTGGTCTCTCCAGCAAGAGGGCAGACAGAAAGTGGCAGCTCATTTTACAGCATTGTCCTAACCAGAACAGCAAGAAGCAGCATTTACTCCAGTAAGTGTAGGATCCAATGGTCTGTGGGCCAAATGATCTACATCCAGTGGAAGGAGTGCATGGGTGCTGGGCAGATGGACTAGGTGGGGCAGAGGAAAGAAACTGGGTATCAGAGAGATGGAATGGGAAGTGGTTAGAAAGAAGGGAGTTTGTGAGAGGACCTGGAATGATCAGAAGAAAGAGAGGGAAAGAAGGGGATCGAGTAATCTAAAAGTAGAGAATTCAATCTTCATGCTGTTGTTCTAGATTTCACAGGTAGAAAAAGGGTGTGTGGGTGTGTGTGTGCACGCACGTGCACGCGCATGTGCATGCAGGGCCAGCACTACCATTAGGTCAACTAGGCAGCCGCCAAGGGCACAGTCTTCAGAGGGGCACTGTCAGCCATATGTCCAGTCTTAGGCCGGACAGTTTGGCTTTATAGAATGCTTCCGATTGTTTGTATTTTGATTGACATACAGTGCAGTGCATTTTTTTTTCAAAGGAGCATACATTCTTTGCTTCCCTGTTTTTGAATAAAGCTAATACCATGCAGATGTTGGTGGCAAACAGCCAGAACATTGTGGTGATCAAGGCAGGGGCTGACCCAGGATCATCACCTTTCCCACATTGCGTGGTAGGTGTTTGATGGGAAGAGCGTTGGACACGAGTGGCCAGCATTGGTTGGGAGAGACCTAATGATCAGGCACCTGCTGATTTTAAAGTAGTATTCCTTCACACTGACATTTCGCTCCCAATAAGCGGCAGACAATGAACCCTTCATGATGCATGGCTCAAAATAAATACACCACCCTTGTATCTGCTTGGATATCTTTTGATATCCAAATGATGCTGCTTATTCCCATTCAACTGGTATCTAATGCACGACGAAGGAGTTAATTGAAACGAAGTAACTCACTCAAGGAAGGATTCTCAGCTTCACATTTTGCTTTCGTGGCTGCTACTGAGTAAAGGGTTGATCCTACTGCTATATGTTACTAAGAAATTACTGCGTTGTTAGAGGGAGTTGGGAATCCCACTCACCCACTACATCATAACTAATGTCTAACAGCTTTACACCCTGAGCCACAGTTTCCTCAAAGTTGTAAGAATCACATGGTCTGTTTTTTTAATCTAATGACATGATGATTATGCCAGATTAATTAGCTATCAGTAGGTTAGGAATTATTAAAATAGATGAATTAAAAAGTGCTTTTGATAATAAAAACACTCATTTCATCCACTGAGTCGCCGGAGTTGGAAGAAGTGAAGCAAATTGGATCTTGCTACCAGCTATATGTGATTAACCCCTGACTCTACTGAATTCATCTTGGAGCATTCTTTTAATAGGCTGTGATCCAAATAATTCAAAAGGGCATATGGCCAAATAAATTCTGGTAGGGATTAGAGGGATGGAGAACATTTCAAAGTATACAGTATAGAAAATAAGACTTTCCAAAGTGGAAGGAAAAAAAATTCCTCTCAATCTCTCCTTCCCTAGTTCTGAAACTATTTGACTGTCCACCTCTTGAGAGATTCTAGGTCCTTGAAGAAAGGTTCAGGCTCGAAATGTCTTTAATATATTTTGACCTCCTATGGATGCTGCAAAATTCCATACATCACACTTAGACTTAACCGTTAAGCCACACATGTCAAACTCTGGCCCGCGGGCCAAATTTAGCCCACGGTATAATTATATTTGGCCCGCAGATCATTTCAAAAATCTATTAGAGGTGGCCCGCCCTGCAGCGAGAGCCGATGTTGTTTTTTGGTAATGTCATCCCCACCATCCTCCCCCTTCATTGCACATCCTTCCCCATTGTAACACGAGAAATTGTAACACAAGAAGTCTGTCGATGTCATCAGCCGGCAAGCCAGTTGGAAGCCAGTCACTTCTCCCACCTGTCGAGCGGTGCGGCGGATTGGCGAGTGCCTGTGATTTCCTGTTGGCGCGACGGGCATGGCAGGCTGCGCACGGCCCCCGGGCAGCACGAGCCCCACGCGACTGGCACCGGATGGCCCTTCCACAGCGCGAGCGCACTTCTCCCGGTCGCCTCGGCCTTCAGCGCTTGCACCCGCGCGGACCCCAGGGACGGCTGGTTCGGCCCTGCACGTGAAGAGAGAGATGGTGGCTGTCCGCAAAGGCTGATCGGCAGCGCGCTGGGCCTGAGTGGGTGGGTAAGCAGGGGTGGGCAGAGGGTGTAGGTGAGGAGTAATGGGCAGGGGAAGTTATGGTGGTGCGAGGGGCAGTTAGCGGGAGGGATGAGTAGAAGGAGGGGTGGATAGGGAAGAGGTAAAAGGGGAGGGGCAGGGCGAGTAGGGGAGGGGTGATTAGAGGGTGAGAGACGGGTAGAGGGAGGAACAGGTTGAGGGGAGAGGCAGTAGAGGGGCGTGTATAGGATGGGGTGGGTAGAGGCAGAGCGAGTGGAGTGAGGGGGGAGTAGAGGTTGGGTAAAGGACTGGTCAGGTAGAGGGATGGTGGGTCGAGGGTGAATAGAGGCCTAGAGCCTGAGGAGTGAGCAGGAATTGCTGAATCCTGATGCAGGCCAAAATGGACACAGCCTGTGAATGCTGACTACATCTCCACAGGGACCAAATATGTTTCCCTCAAGTCAAGCAAAGGGTGAACTAGAGCTACCTACTCCTGACCAGTAACATTATCCTCCTAAAGTTATATCCTAAAGTTTAACATTACATATGTTGAAAGAAGAGAAAACATGCAGATGCTGTTGAAAATTTTCAATAAATATTTAGTTCGGCCCTCGACTTAGTCCAAGTTTTTAATTTTAGCCCTCCGTGAATTTGAGTTTGACACACCTGCGTTAAGCTAATGGGAGAGTGGTATGGATGCTTTGAGACTACTAAGATATCATGTTAATATCTAAGATATCCTTTAATAGAGATCTTTCATGACACAAGCCTAAAAGGTTCTTCTGGAAATACTTCCCAAATTGAAACTAAGGCTCTTGATGATGGAATTTGTAATTTCAAGTTTGTGTTATCCCTTGATACATGATACGACTTCCTTTTTGAAGTCAATCTTACAAGCAAGCTACTACAAAATAAGGAAGCTGATTTAAATTGAGTGACAAGACAATTGCAAGTGACTAAGAATTACCTTGTGGACAGCAGATGTAAAGAGGGTTGATTATGCCAGGAAACATTGAGAGGTATATAGACTTAAAGGTGTGTGAAATAAAAGGTTTTAATGTTGTGTTGTCCTTGGTGGAGATATGCATTTTAACGAGTGCCCTTTAGATGAAAATGATTTGTGTGCATTTGAGAAAGATGATGAAAGATGGGCAATAAGGTCAGCATGGATGTGGTGGGTTGAAGAGCTGGGTTCTGGTGCAGAACTTCATGACTCTTTATGGAGTTGTAAGTAGCCAATAAGATCATCCGAAGGAATACACAGCGATAATTGTGAGAAGGCAACTGAACTAGTCATCAGTGTCGCTCAAAATGCATTGAGATAAAACATGTGTTGTCCTCTATTACAACAGAATTGAAATCCATTTCTCATGCCTAGTTTTAAAAGAATTGCTAACCTTGGAGAATGGTCAGTTTTTTCCCCCCATTTCTATTTGGTATTTTGTGAAGCAAAAAGTCATCACACACACACTTTTATTTCACCATATTATCCAGAGGCAAATGGTGCAGTGAAGAAACTGATGAGAATTATCAGAGCATTGAAGAAACCCATTTAACAAAGTCTTGATTGGTCAGTTGTCCACACTCTATCTGTCTCTCTGTGCTCTGTGAAGATTATGGCAGTGTTCACCACACATACTTGCTTGGGACTACATTGAAGGATAGTTGTCACACACTCCCTATTTACTAATATCTGGAGCTGTCAGATGCACACCAATTGCTGCTGTGATCACTCCTGCTGTGGCTCACAGTTAAGTTTCTTCTTTCTTCAACAGAGGTCCATTTAACAAAATTGTTGCAATCAGTGAATATTAAGGATGATGGAAAGGCACAGGTAGCTGGTTGAGCATGTGCATCTTGCTTATTTAACTCTCTAACTACTTAGAATATGCCAACAAAAAACTTAATTCACATGCATCTTACGTTTGTAAACATTTCAGGGGACCACAATTCATTTCTTCTTTCCAGAAACAACCTAGATGAGGAAATTGAAGACTTTACTGGGAGTGTAGCTTTTTATTCATAATAGAAGATGTCGTTAACAGCACCTCATTGTTAATAAGGTGCTGCATCTCAACTTGGTTCTTGCCATTCATGTGATGCTGATGCAGGATATTATGCTGATCAATACCCAGTCCAAGTCACAACAGTGTAACAGTTGGGATTGTGTGTAGCCATCTGTTTATTTTGCCTTCTGGGTGGGTTTGAGAGCTGTCAAAGAAATCTTGCTGAGACGTCACACTGTATAGATGGCACGCAAGGGTAGGACGTTGAAGGTAATAGATGGAGGGCCAATCAAATGGTTGGTTTTTCTCTAAGGAGAGACAGGGAGGATTAAAGTCACAGTCCTGTGTCTGGTAGATGGTGAGGAAACTAAAGGATGACACACTCTTCACAAATATGCCCAGTCTCAGTTACAGCCATGGTCAGTGTCAGAACAAGTCTAATTGGGGGGCATTAGGGTATCCGCGAAGGTTGGGGGGGGCACAATCTGATGTTCAAAAACATGGTCAGTGAGGGGGGGGGCCTACCTGCCATGATCCTCCTCTCTGCACTGCCATCACACTTCCCCCTCCCTCCAACGTAACAGACAAACGCGCTGCTTATATTGTGTGGAGACTAGTGATGCTAGTGTTGAAGGTGGGGGGGGGGGGGGTCAAAATAACTCATTTGAAATAACTCATTGATCTGAAAACATTTGTTTATTCACAGAACAATATAAGCTTTTTCTCCTGAGTTCATAATATTAAAAGAACCACCATTCAAACTGCATTATTTCATCTCATTGAGATCCGTGGACACCCATTAACTCAGATTTAGACACGCATTTGTGCCTTGACTGCTATCTTCATGGAAATCAAGGTCATTATCACTCATCTTCACAGACTCAGACTTACTTCAGGACTCTGCAGCTAATGTCTGCCACATATCAGTTTGCTATTCCTTGATGCATTAGAGAAATATTTACTTTGGCTCATTGAAGGCGGCACTTGAAATGCAGACATCCATAAAAAACAAAATGTGTATAGACTGCATTCATGCCCTTGAAGCGAATTTTTGGCAATGTCCTTCATGTGCAGCCGTGTGGATTCCCTATGCACTTACCTGCAGATACAACATGCTTCCTGTGAGCACTATCCTTCACTCATATATCTTGGTCCAAAGCCTCTTCTCCCAGTCTTTTCTATAATGGCAACTTGTAGTCACTCCGACACTGGAAGAACCTGTTTATATTCTGGTACTTTTTTTAAAAAGAAGTCTCTGGGAAGATCAGGCAAATGTGACGACATGGTAAGAACTGTGGCAACTTGTTACTTGCCACACCAGGATGCGAGGCTAAAACCAATAAAATAAATTTCAGTGTGGTATTACACAACAATATTGTTCTGTAAATAAAGTCATTGTAGTTCTTATGTCTTAACGGTGACACCAGTGCTGTATAAAACAACAGGGCAGCTCCTAGTTCCACACTGCTACAAACAGAAAGCAAACATTTATGGCATTCATCTGTGATTCCAAATTCCTTCATGGTCATGAAATAGTACAGAACGTAATATAAGAAGAAATTGCTTTCTACCTGCCATAAGGCAAAGTGTTGCCATTAGTGTTGCCCGATGCCCCTTAGAATATTGAGAGTAAGAGAAGGAAAAGAGAGACCTTTCAGAGTCACTGTTCATCTGTGGATTCACCTCCAGCACTCCTGCAGTCTCTGTAGCTGCAGAGACTCCAGATGGATCCATTGACAACCCGAGTTCCAGATCCAAACCTCTGATACGATCAGGAAGCCTTCAGCGCCTGAGCCCTTCGGGAGCCCTTCTTGTGCTCAACACTCTCCCGAACCCCAATTCCAATACCTGGTTCCTATGAGCCAGCGTCCAACAGCCAATGCAGGTCCCTTGACTGCAAGTCGCCCACAGCCTGTGAGGGTCCTTCAGCCACTGAGCCCCAAGATGGTCCGTAACCGCGTTCACCATCCTGTGGAGGAGACTCCTCAACAGGGGGCATTCTCCCAGTTTCAGGTGCCCTGTGGTGGTCTGCTGCTCCACCGGGATCTGCAACCCTTCATGGCCAAGCACAGTTCACACCAACATAGGAACAGACCTCCGTGGTTGCAGGATCTTAGTTTAAGAACATCATTGGTCCTTTAACCGACAGTTTAACGCCTGTACAGAGCTGTCTGCATTAGGACTGGGCAGTGAAATACTTCTGAGCATTCCTGTGTCTCTGCACTCCCGGGGTTCACACCAGTGGCAGTGCTGTCATTGCAGGAGCTCTGGCAGAGACGCCATTATTTTTTGGTGGTAACAATTTGGCGATTTTTTTTATAGTCTCCAGAAATTCTATCTTTATATTCACTGTCTAGTCACTAATTGAAATTAAGATGATATAAAACACATTTCCCAGTGGGAAAATCTCTGTATTTCAGAAAAACAGATCAACTGCAGATACTGAAATCTTGAGCAAATGAGAAGCTGAAGGAACTCAGAAGGTCAGGCATCACGCATGGGTTGAAATTGCAATTTTATTTTTCGGGACGGGACCTTTAATGAGTCAGAGTGAGTTCAACGAATCAGGGGGAGGACGAATCTGGAGATGGGTTCAAAGTCGATTGGGTTTTGGGCAGAAATTGAGAGAGGTAGAGAGAGAGAGACAGGTAGAGGAAGAAACCACTGGAAAGGGTGAAGGTAGGGAGAAAAATTACCAAAACACAGAAATTCTGGAGGATCTTAGCTGATCTTGCAGGGTCCATAGGAGGTAAAGATTATATTACTGATGTTTTGGGCCTGAGCAGTTCCTCAAGTGTAAAACCAGGCACTTTAAAAGTAGTGTAAAGAGGGAAAATGGGAGGGATAGGAGTACAGGCCAATGGACAAGAGGTGTTATTTGGATATGGTAAAGGTAAGAACTGATTTTCACTCTGTGAAAGGAGACAGAGGGAAAAGATGACAGAGACAGAGCTGGAGGAAAGTAGAGAATGGGAAGAAAAATTGGGGGGGTGGGGGATGGGTTTCAAATGGAAACCTGAGAAGTCGATGTTAATGACATCAATTGGACGGTGCCCAGTTGGAAGATGAGGTGTTGTTCCATCAATTTGCTGGTGGTCTCAGTCTGGCAGTGTATGAAACCATGGACAGATATGTCAGCAAGGGAATGGAATGGGGAAATTGAAATGAGTGGCCACTGGAAGATCCTTGCAATTGCGGCAGACTGAGCCAAGGTGCTCAACAATGCAATCTCTTGGGCGAAAAGTAAGGAAAAAAAGTAAGTTTTAAAAAAATAGAAACACTGGAACCAGATAAACATAGGCATCCCCTAAAATTAGAAAAAAAAAATTATGTTCATGTCATTGGGTTTAAAGCTGTCCAGGAGGAACATGATGTGTTGTCCTTAAATTTACATTTGGCCTCTCACTGGGAATGGACAGAGCCAATGACACACATGTTTGTGTGGGAAGGGTCAACTCCCAAAAGCCAAACATTTCAATTCCCTTCACAAACATACTTGCTTTACTCTCAGATAGCAATTGTAGGGGCCTTCACTAAATGTTCATTTCCTAAAAAATGCCAACTTTTTTTCCACCAATTGCAACTTTGCACTTGACTATGCCAACCAACGCTTCCTTTCACCCACCTTACTCCATCGCTGGAAATTAGAGAATGGTATTAAACATTTCTGAGCCAACACTTTTTGACAGTTGAATTGTGCTTGGTTATAAAAACTTCCAATTAGCCTTGATGATGTGCGCAAAAACAAATGATTGCCACTGACTCTTCTCAGGGGCACTGAGCAGTGAAAGGCACTCCCTCTTCAGTTTGTAAATTTGTTTTCTAAAATATTTTAATCTCTAAATTAATCCAAATGGAGATGGGTCTTTTTTGAATTAAATGATTGTGAGGATCCTTTCTTGCAACTGAGAGGGGCAACAACCAAGTGCCTGAATACTTATTAATGACAATCAGTGGTATAAGATGGATTGACACTTTGCTTGTTCTACCTGGATAATTAAGTTACTATTTTTTTTAATATTTCTGCCAACAACCTAAACATGAATAACTTAACATTCATCAATCGTGATAATTGCTTGAACTGCAGGCTCATTAAAGAAAATGACAAGATCCTATATATCACAAAATAAATTCAGACTGCAGCTGAAACATCAACTGTTCGAGGCAAGAAGAGTAGAAGAATTAACTCATGAACTGATCATGATCTATTTCCTTTAATGTCTAATTTATCTGATTTTATGCACATAAAGGCAATTAATGCCTTTTACAGAAATGGTATTGAATAGGAAGAAAATTGATAATATTGCCAGAGTACGTGGGAAAGTGATTTTAAAATGTACAAATAATTAAAGGAACTGTTTGAAGAAATAAATAGTAATTGAGGATGTTGTCTCATGAAAAGAGATATGATTAAGAACTGTTTACAAGATTACGTGCCATGGAAATTTTTTTAACTTGAAATCAAACCCAAAAATAGTTATATCATAAACAATTGGATTGTAAATGTGGTAAATCAGTGTCATGCTATGATTGGCTGCTGCCAGCTGTACACGCCTTCCGAGACCGATCGTACTCATAGGCTTTTGCAGGCTCCCCATTCCACTCTGCCTTGATCAGTCAATGAGGTTGATGTCTTTAGTGATTATTGATGGTGCATCAATAAACAAATATACACATGCAATGGTAGATACTTTGGAGATTTGTTTAGTCGATTATGCCAGAAAGCTTGCATGCAAAGTTATAATGGCCTGACCTTTGCTGAATGGGGCCACCTTTTCCTATAGCAGAGAATGAGTGTTCATTGCCAACAACATTCTGGACCCTAGTGGCAAGACTCTTCAGACAATGGTAGAGTCTTAGCTCTAAGGTTCTCTTGGCCCAGCCTACCTTGTTAACCATTTTGCAAAACCTCAACAGTGGCAGTGGTATAGATATAAATGATAAAAATTGGACACAAATATGTTATGATAGTATGAAAAATACAATAAATGTTAGATATAGAATGGTGCAATACAACTTTATTCTTCAGTTATATATTACACCACAAAAGCTTAATAGATTGAAGTTAGATATTTTGGATAAGTGTTGTCGCTATAAACAGGACATAGGCACCTTTTTGCACTTTACGTGACTTGTCCCAAATTGAATTCTTTTAGAATAATTTAATAGATTTTCTTCAACTCCCGAGAAATCCCATGCTGTTTCTTTTGGGGGATATATCAAGGATTAGTCCAGATTTAAAATTGGATTGCTTTCAAAAAGAATTTTTAAAGATCGCACTGGCAGTGGCCAGGAAATGTGTAGCTGTTTCTTGGAAAATGGATATGGATTTGGTGTTAGATAGATGGCATAGTGAAATGTGAAGTTGTATACCTTTGGAAAGGACCACATATAATTTAAGAACGAATATGATAATTTTTTTAAAATTTGGTTTCCATATATGCAAAAGATTGGTGTTACAACTTTATAAGTAATTACATCGTGTCAATTGGTAGAATTTGGTGCGAACTTTGTCATTCCCCGGCCTCACCTTAATGTATTTTATTTATTACTTTATTAGATGTTGTATGTGTTTTTTTCCTTATATATTATATATGTGTATATATTTTTAGATTTTGATTAAGTACTATGTATTATACAGCAGTGTTTTATTTTACTATATACTTTATATTTAAAAGATATAATGTTAGTGTTAGAATAATTAGGTCATAATTCATCTATAAGGTAATATCCAGTATTGTTTTAAAGTTAGTCTATTTTTCCTTTCTCTCTCTTTGTTCTTTTCTTTTTTTCTCTCTTTTGGTTTCCTTGGGAGGGTTTTCTGTGTGGGAGGGAGTGGTGGGGGGGGGGGGGTGGGGAGAAGAGAAAATGGTTAAAAAAACATTTATTAAGTTTGATATATGGAATTATTTTGGTTCTGCATGCAATATTGTTACATGTTACAATAAAATAAAACTTTTTTCCTCCTTTATATTACACCTTTAAAATCCATCTTTTTTTGACAAAAAAATGTGAAACTTGATCTTTTTGTGGCTTAGACCAATTCTTCTGCTACAGTTTGGGATGCTTTGTTAAAAAGTTACTGTTTGAGAATATATATATTTTTCTGATTTTTTTATTGGATGCCACTGAATGTGTTAACGCTTAGAAGTGCAGTTAGTAGCTGGACATTGCAGGTCAATGACTGTATTAATGGACAGTTATAAATAAGGGAATATACAATTAATTAATTAAGTTTGGTTAAGTTAATAATAATAAGTTAAATTTTGATCCTGTTTTCATGTTTAAAGATCATTAAAAGCAACTTTTAAGCAACCATTTGTCTTGGTGAATTTCTATTGCTGCTGGGTTTTGGGTTCCTCTGGGCTCATAACAGTACAGTTTTTCGCACCACTAATAAGTGGGAATTCTGCTTTGCCCGCAAGAAAAAGAATCTCAGGGTTGTATGTGATGTCATGTATGTATTCTGTCAACAAATCTGAATTTTGAACTTTGAAATCATGCCAGCTCAAGTTCAACAATGCTAAACCATGCACAGATTCACAGTTTCAAAGATGTATACAGTACTGGAGTCCCTTTGAGGCAAGTATAGATCGTACTGAATGGCAGGCAAACTTTAGGGGCTTGACGATCTATTCCCCCTCCCATTTTCTTCTGTTTTTGTATTAAATAACCAATTGGGATCTTGGGTAACAATGAACGATTGGAGGAAATTTAGTTCAAGACTTTAGTATACAAATCAAATACAATAATGTATTGGAAACAATCAGTTAGTACATTGATATTTAAGTGTTGTTATTTTGCATTTATAAAAATTACAATTAATCCACTTTCATCAGCTTGGTATGGTGAGTAATGAGAGGCCATAGGTAGAACCCAAATTTATTTCTTAGCTTGGGAGGGCAGACACAAAAAAGTATGGAGAAAATAATTAAACTTAAAATATTTTTTAAAAAACTTTAAAGAGATAACAATAAAGTCAAAGACACTTGGAGAAAAGTGGTAAATGGACAGTTTTCCAAAATGTGAACATTTGGCAGTTTTCTACTTGTGATGAGTAGCAGTGCGAACAAACAAGCTCAAATTGCAAAGGCTGTACTACAGGCTTTAATTAGCCCAAAACATGCACACAAGGTTCAGTATTCCTTCTGGCTCCATGTGCTCTACTCCTACCCAAGGGGCAGTGTGAGCCTTTATATGGGGGCAGTGATTGGCAGGGAGTAGGTGGTGGCAGCCTTCCAGGTTACCTCCCTGCAGGTACAGTGGGTCACCCCCTGAGGTAGGCAGGCAGGAATGCAGACAGCCGCAAGCAGTCACAGACAGTCCAGTGGTTGTAACACCACACTACTTCATTTTGGAGAAGGTATTGGAATACATAATAGTAGTATGTGATACCTATTGTATTTTAAGGAGCATGAAGAACCACCAAAACATTATTCATTAGAATTTATGTTACATTAAATAATTTGGTTTACTTTCAAAAAATGTTTTTTTGTTGTTGAGTCATATGTCATTGATATGTTTTCATTAGTTCTTCAGTGAATTGCTTCAAATGCTAGGAAATCACTTCCTTGTAATTGCGGTAGAATCATACCAAATAGTTTTTTTTTCTGGGGCCTGCAAGGAAGTTCCCTGGATAAAACTTTAATTTAGTCATGTACATGCCAGAAGCCACTTCACTATTGCATGTCTCTTGGAATCCAATCAAAAAAAGCAAATGCATAAAGGTGGCTTTCGCTCCTCCTTTGTGACAATAATATTCCAATCATGTTAATGATCTTCAGTGGTAGCTTTTGGTGCCCAGGGATATACTGTTAGATGTTCCTGCTGTCAAGAATATAATGTGAAATTCTGTGGTTTGTTTCACGGGCAAGCATAAATTTAGTGTACAGAATTTAAATTGCTGCGGTGAATGCCATTATCTACTCCTTATCTCCTCTGGGGAGTTAGAAAAATTCATTCATATAGGTCAAGTGGCTTTCACCTGATAATTAAGTTAATAATTGTCAGATGTCTCAGCTGCATTCTTATTAGTTGGCTCATCCAAGCCTCTGGGTTTGCAGACCTTTTTAATCTTGTCAGAATGGATAATCAGAAATGACACATTGGTCTTTCTTCTTCATATTGCACCATTCTGCCGACAACTAAGTAAACCTCTACCCAACTCCTCATTTTGTTACATTATTGGGGTAAAAGCCAAATCAAAATAGTGTACTTACAAAAGCTTACAAAACTGGAAGTACACTCTCTAATACCACGTGACTTTTCGTATTCCTAAGTGTGCACAAATGCATAACTCGCTACAGATGCATTTTATTTTGTAAATTGCACTACATCAAATATAAAATGTCATTTAACATTTAAAGTATTTTATATTTCTGGGCATGTTGCCAGCATTTAGCTTTTCCTTAAACATCTCATTCTCAATTACTTCCCCAATAAAAATAGCACCTGATTTGAATAAAAGCTGTTGTGCAATGATATTTTATTTTTGGCTGGTTTCCTGTTTGTAGCATTTTGGTAGCACCAGATGTTTTGCATTACATGCGCACTAACATGGAGCGTGTGAGGTCAATATGTTTCAATGTAGAAGATGTCCATCACCATGTCAGACTGGGTACCTTCACTTTTGTTTAACCAATCATTAATCACCCATTGTTGCATTGTTACATGGATGAGTAACCTTTGTGCAGAATGAACCAAGAATAAGTTTTGTGGCCTCATATTATCCCTCCAGCTTCAGGTATAAGATGTCATCCAATTTGTAAAAGTACAAACAAAATCCCACAGATCCTTAAAGAAAAACATTTATAGATACATATATGAGGTAAGCTGCAATTTTCCCCATGGGGGAGGATAATAGAGCAACAGTCATTTTCACTCCACTGAAAACCTATTCTATAAACACAAGATATTCAACTGATATAACCTTCTAATAATGAGTTATGTCCTCCAATTATAATGATCACAGGTCACCAAATATTTTTAAATGAGGCACAAGCATTACAATACTTTGGTCTAGAAATTCTTCCATATTGGCAAAGATAGTATGGATAAAAGAACTGGATGGCAATTAAATATCCCTTGCTTGCTGCGAGCAACAGAGTTTTAACTCCACAATAATGGGAGAGGATACAGGTGGGACATCTGTTGAAAGATTTGGGTTTGTGGGTAAAGAGAAAGGAAACTGACTTATTGTGGGGGCCTGAGGAAGATTCACCAAGAACCAGGTAAATAAAGTGAACCCATCAGCAGGTTGTTTCCAGCATCTTATCTTTTAAAACAGTTGTTCTCAACCTTTTACTTTCCATCTCCATACCACTTTAAGTATTGGCTCTGGCATCGGTGCTCTGTGATTAGTTAGGGATTGCTTAAGGTAGTATTTGAGTGGAAGGGAACCACTGCTCTAGACCAACTTGTTACTGAAATATTTTGCTTGAGAAAAATCCTCATTGGCCTATTTCCTTTGGAGTTATGAAACCGTGCACATAACGAATCAATTAGGTACGATTAAAACAGTGGTTTTCAATCCTTTTCTTTCCACCCACATACCACCTTAAGCCATCCCTTACTCATCGCAGAGCACCTATGGCATAGGGAATACTTAAAGTGGTATGTGAGTGGAAAGAAAAAGGTTGAGAACCGCTGTATCTAAAATGTCACTGAGGCAGATTTCTTGTTTATACACCTGCTGTTTCCACACAGAGTCATTGCACTATCTGAACCACTGTGCATTTGTGTGTCATTTGCATGAAATCTCAAGTAATTTTGTGAATTTTATAAAAATACAGTTAGTTGCTCAATTTTGTCAATTTGCATAACATAAGGTTAGCATTCCTTTATGACTTCTGGTCTATCAGCAAAGATATTAAGCAGTGAACACAAACATAGAGTTAAGATCATTCCCAATAAATTTTCATTTGATTGAGAGGTCAGAGTGACATCCTCCAATTTGAATGAAAACACAAGGTAGCCATATGTAAATAGATTTTTTGCAGGTATCTTGAAAGACATGATCTATTGCCTGTATAATTCAGCAGATTAAAGAGATAGAAAACATAAAGCACAATAAAAAAGACACTTACTTCGATTTTGAAATGATTACAACTTGAACAAAAACACTTTTTTTTTCCTGAGGAAAATAATTATTTGGAACAAACTAGGAGAGGATACCTCCCTCCAAGACTTGCTCTCCTATTGAGGCAATATTTTGATGAAGTGGAAAGCAGATTAAATTCCCTTGCATGTCATTGAGTCATACAACACAGAACAGGCCCCAAGGCCTAAATATGTCCTCATTTTGGGTATAAAGAGCATGATTTCAAAGTCTCCAGACAGCACAAATCTCAGAAAAAAACCTGCAATCATTTAAATTTACAAATTTAGACATATATTGCACAGTTATAGGCCCTTTCAGCCCACAAACCCATGACTCCCAATTTATACCCAATTAACCTACACCCCGGTAGGTTAGCTGGGAGTAAACCAGAGCCCGTGGGGAAAACTCATGCAGACACAGAGAGAACGTACAAATTCCTTATAGACAGTGCAGGATTCGAACCCTGGTCCAAATCGCTGCTACTGTAAAGGCATTGTGCTAACCGCTATGTAAATCACTCGACCCATCAAGGAAGACATTCAAAGATTCAGGAACACTGCCTGATGAAATGGGCAGCCGGAAGATAATGCAGGGTGAAAGTTTGACAGAAACAATAAAGATGAATAATGGTAACCGATGATATCATTAATATAAAAGGTGTATGTACAAAGATACTGGGGGATACATTGATACAAATCCTGCATGATGTCAGTATAATGTTGCGGCTGTTTAAAGCACATGGGATTCTTGGTCAAGGAATGCACCATATCCTGAAAAAAGCAAGGATATTATGCTAAACTTTTATAACACATTAACTGGGCCACATCTAGAGTATAATGCTCCCATTTTGTGCAGTAGACATTTGAAAGAATGGCTTCCTTTTCACAAAGATTTTCTTTTAATATGATGTTTTGTCAGGAATTGTTTTGTGTCGGAGCCAGAAGTCATAATCATTTTCCTTGAAGAAGAAAAGATCTCAGAAGAGGGGTTCAAAATTATGAAGGCAAATAAGGAAAAATATTTAAATGCAGAAATGTTATTAATCAGAGGACAATTATTACAATTTGAGAAGTGACATGAGAAAATATTATTTGTTATTTTGATCTGAATGCACTGCTGAAGAAGGTGATGAATGCATATACAGTACAATTGTAAAAATAATGCACCAAGTATAATGACAAATAATAGGGCTCTGAGGAATGAAGTGAAAAGCAGTGACACTTGAAAAGCTCCAAGACCTGACATTAGTCTAACATACCAAATTACTTATTTCTGTGCTATGTGACAAAATGATTGTACATACAGAAATGGCAAGGGTTTGTTTTATTATTTATAAATAAGTACCGTAGTAATGTGTTTTCCGGGATCAGTTGAGATGAAAGACCCTTCTCTGTGCTAAATTCAATTCTTTGCACCCCTCTTCCATATTTAATTAGGTAACTTATTTGTGATGGACCTTTTGTCCTATTAATTCATTTTTTTGTCCTCTCAAGACTTAATGGACCATAAATTTGACCTTTATTTTTAAACAGGGGCACATGATCAGAATGTTGGAGAATCGAACACTGCAGTCACATACTGCAGATTACACTTTTTAAGCTAGTGTGACAGTGTTGTTCAGCCTCCATCAGAATTTTATGTTTCAGTGAGATTGCTCATTCAATTTTAGAGAATACAGAATATTCAGTCTCTCTTCATGTACAAACCCACCATTCCCTGTAATCTATCTACTTCCTTGATGGAAAAAAAAAATCCCTTGTTTGGTACAGAGTGCCAAATTATTTATCAGGGGCAGTCTAACCAAGGACCTGTATAATTGCAGAAAGATACCATTACTCTTGGACTCAAATCCTTTTATAATGATAGCCAAAATATTAATGACTTTCTGAACCATTTGATACACCTGTATGTTGACTTTCAGTTAGGAATCAACACTACCAAATCTGTCTTTGAAAGATGCGGTTTACTGTTTACTGCATCAAAGAGGATAACAACATTGTCCACATATTATACCTGCTACTGTATATTTTTAACCAGTCAGCTTGTTTGTATCACCTTTACGTCCTCACAATCCCACTGAGTTTTGTGTCATTGCAAATATATTAAACAGGAAACTGCCCAGTTACCTGCAGAGTTCTCCAGCAGATTTGCCTCATTGATGTGGCTGACTAAAATATAAATAGATCAAGGGTGCTCTCCAAGTCACAGGCATTCAAAAACAAAGAAATTAGACACATTTTTCACATTCTGCCTTCTGAAAATTAAATACATGGTAATAAAGTTGTAGTTCCTTTCAGATTTATAGCTCCATGTGTGACATTAATGTCACCTTCCACTACTGAAAAGCCATTATTGCTTAATGTTGTTGTCACCTTCAGAGCCACAAAGAATTGTCCTGGCTGAAGAGACTGTACGTAAGATTAAAACTGATGTCGTTAATCTGCCATGTGATCTGAGGGAGAACACAACCTTCTGTGACACTCAATGAAATATTTCGATGGTGTTCAATTATTTGTAGACTATCTGACACAAAAAATAGATTAGGTATTTCCTGGATACATGTGTCACATTATCCTGACTTCTACCATTTACTGCACCCTGCATCATTATTTTCCTGATGGCATACAAGAAATCCCCTGAATGAATTGTATCATTTCAACAACCAGAGGTGTCTTTTGCAAGTTGCACAAAATTTCCATAAATGCTCAAAATACTCCTGGCTGAAATCAAGGTGCAGAATGAGGCTCTTTCATGGTATATCATGTAAGCATACTCTTCCACATTTCACTTTAAACCATAGACTTCCAGGAATGCCAACAGTAATCCATGCAGGAAAACTTGGAGCCACGCCCTCACTTTTGCATCAAGCAATGAATTAATGCAATGAGGTCAGCAGGTAAGTAAAAGAATTGGAAGTTGCTCCTCCACCCACTAGGATAAATGAGACGGCCCTGATAGCATAAACAGGATATGGCAAAAAAGGAACTGAAATCCATCATCAGAATGTCAAAAATCTTTCGTACATCACTCTGTTCCTGCATCTGAATGCTCCTTTAAGTCATGATACCAATCAGAAACAAACCTTACAAAGTTTTACTCAGCAAATCAGCCATTGCCTTTGTTTCTTCCACCTTGTTAGCTGCTCAGCTCCATATCCTTTTATGCTTGACCAACAAAATCCATTTTAATAATTACTTCTTTTTCATTAAAGACCATCCATTAAACGTTAAAGCCAAGTGATTGAATTTTTGTTAATATTCAGTCAGATCCATATCAATAGCCTGCTGTGAGGTAGAAAGTGATTTTGATATCTTGAAAATACTACCCCAATTTTTGTAAAAACCATGCGAGAAAATGACACATTTCATTGTTAGATAACAGGTTTCAGGCCTAACCTTCAACTGATTCAATTGGTGCTGAAAAATCCAATTGTACCTTTCAACTAATGTAATTGCTCATATCGATAAATCTTTAATCTCAATGAAAACACTAACAAGCTGTCACATAGGATAATGTTCTGTTAGTATCATATTAAGGTAACTATGAAGGTGTGGTGAATGTCTGCCAAGCTGCCTGTCTCCCCTCTGGTGTGCTTTGCTGTACTGACATTGGCTGTGCATTATCTCTACTGTTAAGGACACTCCCCTTGGGTATAACTGTCTATGCATCTATTGTCTTTCATTATTGTACCATGAGTTTCTGCTAATAAAAGCCATGATTATTGTTTGACCACATCGTCTTTGACTACTTCATCAACTGGCACTTCAGAAGGCTCGAGGCAATTTCTGTAATTTAACTAATGTCAAAATGTTACAGCTTCATTTCACAGTGAAGCAAACAGATGGTTCATAAATTAGATCTGTGAACAACACAGAAAAATTGGGGAACAATAGAAACAAATGATAAAATGGAGACTTGGATACTTTCCATTGTCTAATGCAGGGGTCTTCAAAGAGGTCAACATTGATGCCTGGGGGTCAATGGGACTTTCCAAGGGGTCAAGAAATGTCAGGAGCATATAAACATTGAGGAGCATATTGAACTTTTGGGGTCGAAAGAATGATAGAGCCCAAGGTCCCCACTCCTTCCTGGGAGCCTAAGGTGACTTCTTCAATGCAGGTGGCACCAAACCCGATGTTGAGAATAGAGTCACTGTTGACAATACTGAAGACTTAGACCTAGATCCATTTGGCATCTTCCCAGCAAGCAGCAAAGTTTTTTTTAAACTGTTGTTGTAATTACTTGTTTGTTTAATTTACAGATTTTTTTATTGGTGATTGGGGTGTTGTAACAAAGTTTGGGTTGTTGCTGAGATATCTAGACACCGTGCATATGATATGCAGGTTTCCTCACTAATGCGTATGGAAACTGCATTTAACTTATCTACCCTTTCTCATGATAAGCTTACAGGTCTGGAGGCACCCATTTCTCAGGAGGAAATATCATTAGCTATTTCCTCATTATAGTCTGGTAAATTTCCAGGGCCAGATGGATATCTTGGTACATTTTATAAATCTTTCTCCAAATGACTTGTTCCTCACTTAAGCTCTGTGTTCGATGATTCATTTAAGGGTGAGAAGCTTCCTTCATCTTTTAATGAGGCTAGTATATCTCTTATTCAGGAAAAAAAGGGAAGATCCTATAAAATGTATGTCTTATAGACCTATTTCATTACTTAATGTAGATAGAAATTTTCAATGATCCACAAATATTTTACCATTAATTATTGATTCCAATCAAACTGGTTTTATTGTTATTCTTATATCATATATCAATTTTTGAATATTTTATACTTACCCTCAACCCCAGTGATGGAATATGTTCTTTCATTAGATGCTGAGAAAGCACTTTATAGGGTGGAATGGGAATATTTGATTGCCACTTTAGGAAAATGTAATGACCAGATTTTATTACATGAATTAAATTATTATATTCATATCCCATGGCTTCAATTTGCTCTAATTTACAACAAGCAAAACTTTTTTTTAGGCTGTATAGGGTAACTCAGCAAAATGGCCCAATATGTCCTTTTCTTTTTGACTTGATACTGGAACCCTAGCTGCTGCTCTTATTGAGAGCAGAGATTTTACTGGAATAACTAGATATGGAATTGAACATAAAGTATCCTAATATGTGGATAATCTTTTGCTCTTTATCTCAAAGCCTAAGGTTTCTATACCAAATATATTAAGTTAGCAAGTTAAACAACCTCACATAAATAAAGATGATTTCAAAACACTAAATGGGATGGGGAGTATAATTTCCAAATTTTAGATTTTACTATTGGGCAGTTAATCTACTTTTATTGGTACATTTTGATAAACTAGTGAACCACCCCTCTTGGGTAGAAATGGAATTGAATTTCTCTAAAAATTCATCTATGTTGGCTATTTTAGGTCCCTCTTTACCCCTCTCTTATTCTGAAGTGACAGATAATCTGATAATGAGAAATAGGTTGAGAATATGGACATAATTTGGGAAATCTTTTGGCCCTAATAGTTTCTCTCTTGCCCAGTCCAATTATAGATAACCATCTTTTTTAACCTTCTTTGCTACATGCAGGTTTTAAGGAATGGTTTAGATCAGGTATCAAAAGTTATCGAGCTCTTGTTATTCTAAAGAATTTTGCTTCTTTTAAATAATTCAAAGCCATATTTCAACTTTACAAAAGACTTTTTTAGATATTTATGTTAGCCATTTTGTTCAGTATAAGCTTTCTGATTTTTCTCTCATCTTGGAAAAAATATTATTGATATACTTTTTGATTTGCAGTTCTTCCAGTGTGGATTAATATCAATTATTTATAATAACTTATTAGATTTAAGAGCAGCCTCAATGACTAGGATTAAGCTTGGTTTTACACTCTTAACTAATGAATTCTCATATTGTGCATGACATTGTTTTTTGCAATTTAAGGTAGTGCATAGGATTACTTATGTCCAAAGTCAAATGGTCTAATTTTCACTTGGACGTTGATCCATTATGCTTTAAGTACAGAATCTTTGAAGCCTCTTTGATTCGTAGGTTTTGGGAATGCCAAAATTTAGAAAAATTTGGAAAGATATTTTTCAGACTTTATCAAAGATTCTAAAGATCAAATTAGAACCATGCTCTCTCATTGCTTTGTTTGATCCATATATTTAGAATTTTACAAATTAACCTCATTTAGTGGGGGCGGATAGATTACTCTGAGGATTTTTGTTTTTTTTTAGTTAACATGGGTTTAATATGGCTGTCATGGATCATATCATTAATTTGGATAGAATGTAGCCTTTGTCTATATAGTTTAGTTTTATCTATTTTCTATCCAGACCTTATTGGGAAATATTTTGAGAAATGGATAAACTGTTAATTACCATTTTGATAGAACGTGATGTCTTAAAGAAATAAGTTAAATAAACAATTATGGATAGGTTTTTGATTTACATTATATGTTTAATTGGTGATATGTATATGATGTGACCTGTTGTTTGTTACTATTAGATCATTTTGTATGCAGGATTTATATGTTAAACTCAATAAAAATATTTTAAAAGAAAAGAAAGGAAGCTGCATGTCCACTTAATTATTATTATAAATTCATTTATTTATTTATTGATACATGCCTAGGGGTCTATGAGGGATCAAGGATTCCATGAAGGGGTAAATGGTCTAAAAACTTTGGGAACCCCTGGTCTAAAGTATGTTACAATAATCCTTGAGAAACAGAATTTATTGTCATGAGCAAGTCATGAAATTTGGTGTTTTGTGGCAGCATCATATTATATCCATCTATATTATAGAAGGATATCATTATAGCCATCTCAGGACATGACAATAAAAAATAATATTATAATAACAAAACTAATGCATGAAAATTAAGGCAGTGTCTTTGGTTCATTGATTATTCAGGATTCTGATGGGAGCAGGGAAGAAGTTGTCCTTGTGCCACTGAGCCCTCATCTTTAGGCTCCTGTACCTTTTCCCCAAAGGTAACAGAGTGAAGAGGCATGGCCTGGGTGGTGGGGGTCTTTGAGGATAGAGGCTATTTTTTTTTAATATACTGCCTCATGTAGATGTCCTCGATAGAGTGAAGTCTGGTGCCTGTGTGGTCATAGGCCGAGTTAACAACCCTATGAAGTTTATTCTTGTCCTGAGAGTTGGCGCTTCCATACCAGACAGTGATAAAACCAGCCAGAATGCTCTCCACAGTACACCTGTAGAAGTTTATGAGAGTCTTCGGTGACACACCGAATCTCCTCAGACACCTCACAAAGTATAACTGCTGGCAAGCCTTCTTTATGATTGCATCAATGTGAAGGCTCCAGGACGGATCTTTGAAGATGTTAACACCAGGAATTTGTTCATGATCCTCTCCACCACTGAGCCCTCAATAAGGACTGGGTTGTGTTCCCCTGACTTCCTCTTGAAGTCTACAGTCATCTCCTTGGTTGTACTGATGTTGAGTACGTTGTTGTTGTTGTTGTTGTTGTTGTTACGCCATTCAGCAAGCTGATCTCCCTCCTATAATTTTTCTCATTGCCGTTTGTAATTCTGCCGACAACTGTGGTGTCATCGACAAACTTGTAGATGCCATTGGAATTATGCCTGGCCACACAGTTGTGGTGCATAACGAGTAGAGCAGTGGGCTAAGCACGCATCCTTGGGGTGTGCCTATGTTGATGATCAGTGAGGAGGCGACATTGTTTCCAATTCGCACTGACTGTGGTCTTCCAATGAGAAAGTCAAGGATCCAGTTGCAGAGTGGGGTACAGGGGCCAAGAGTTTCTAGTGTCTTGGCCAGGGAATAATAGTATTGAAAACCAAAGCTGTAGTCTAGAAAAAGAAGTTGTATGTATGAATTGCTGTTTTCGAGGTGATCCAGAGCTGAGTGGAGAGGCAGCAATGTTGTATCTGCCATGGAGTGACTGTGACGATAGGTGGGTCCAGATCTTTACTTAGGTACGAATTATTTCTAGCCATTATAAATCTCCCAAAGGTAATTGGTAGTCGTTGAGGCAGCCCACGCTACTCTTTTTAGGTACCAGAATGATTGATGGCCTTTTGAAGCTGGTGTGAACCTCTGTCTGCCACAATGAGAGGTTGAAAATGACCATGAACACTCCAGCTCATTGGTTGGTGCAGATTTTTAGTACCCTGCCAGGTACGCCACCAGGGCCTGGAACCTTGCGAGGGTTTACTCTCTTAAATGATGTTCTGACGTCACTCTCAGTGACAAATATCACAGATTCTTCAGTCTTTTCAGAGATTCTACCAGGCACTGTTTCCTTTCAACTTAAAAGTATTTGCACCAATATCACAGATGTGCCCCAAAAATGTTGCAGTTGCTTTGCTGCATTAGGACTCATAATTATTTTAAGTAGATCTTTGCAAAAAATAAATTAAAAGAGTAATTAGCACACAAATTAATTTGCCCAGCTTCCTCTGCATAAATAAAATGCTCTTAAAAACCATGTCACTTCAGAGTGAATCCAGCATACACACATTTCTAGGCTTCTTTGTTCCCAACAATCCCATCATGCACCCAACAGGATACACACACACACACACACACACACACACACACACACACACACACACACACACACACACACACACACACACACACACACACACACAATCTTCCACATAGTTAGTATTCCACATGTGTCAAGTTGAAACTCTTTGAACCCTGTTTGCAGCGCTAATTGCTGTGTTTGGAAAGTGTCAGGTTCGGTGGGTTCACAGAGAGACAAGTCTGGACACAAGAGTTACAATAAAAGGTAACTTTATTAAACACACAGGAGACAAACCAAAGAAGACAAACAATATTTAATTATTCCACTGCTAAACAACTATATAGACATTCACATCGGACCCAGGTTGGACTCCGATACCAGTGGCCACCTATCTTGTACGTGCTCCCGCACATGTACACATTTCACAGACAGGGACTTTCAAACACACTCCCGATTCCTTGTAACAATGGGGGTGCAGCTCTCTGCAAGCACTGATCTATTGCAGTACTACTGTTTAACTTAAATGTAGTGCACACCTTACCCATGAACATCCTCCCGCGATGTCTATAGAATCGACCTGGTGTGGGGCGATGTCCAGGACTTAGACAATGAGGCAGAGAGAAAAAAATGTGATATGCATTGATGTTCTGAGCTGGGCATCTGGCGAGGATGACATTGTCTCATTTAAATGAGCCAATGGTAAGGTGTGCACTAATGCGTAGCCAGAGTCCAACCTTAATTGGCAGGTAATGTGACTTCCAAATAAGTTGCAGACAGGAAGGTCACATGACCATCCACAATCCACAATGCTCCAGTCAGAGAGGCTACATGCTCCTCCATAATCTGCATATAACAGCAACATCACAGTCATTATAGAGAAGACTCTTAATTTAGCACAAAGACAGAGGTAGCATTGAAGAATTTATTGTACCTCACATGTTTCCACAAGTACTTTAGATGAAACATTACATCAAGATTGGGTCACTCTTGCAGAGATGTTACACAAATTTCATGGACTTATTTTGAAAATAAGGGGAGGTATCCTGGCCTACACCTATTCCTCAGTCAACATCACTGAAGTGAACTATCTAGATATGGACATGTTAACCTTAGTTGGTGCTTGCTGTGTGCATATTGAGAGTTGTTTCCTACATTTACATTAGTAACTCCTCTTCAAATTTCTTCATTGGCTGACAGATTAAAAGGAAGATTTTATTTATTATTTTCTTTTATAAGATGCCTTTGCACATCATTAGTATGGTATTCAATACCTTGAAATTTAATACAGGTAGGAACTGCATAAAGTTTCCAATTACTAAAACAATATTTTACATTCATGCCAAGTTAAAGCATTCAAATCAGTGACTGCAATTATTTGCAACTACTGCCTGAATAAGCCATTAATGATCTCACGGTAATGATATTAAAGGGCCAATTTCACAATCTCATAGATAACAAACTCTACAATCATCAACAACATTTTAAGATTATACATAATTATTATCTAAGGATTTATGTCAAGGTCAACAAATGATTCTGAAGAAACAAATGAGAGGAGATGGGTTAATAGTGCAAATGAAACTAAGAATAGATCGAATCATCTACTGAGAGAGAAAACACATTGGTATCTGCATACCACCAAATTTCCATTGACTAGGGGATTAAAAATAACACCATGCTTTGGCATGTGTAGTCAAATCACCAGCTTCTTTTAGGTCCGAATACAACAGGAAGGAGAACTGCTGCAGGGCAAATCAAACATGAGCGAAGCTTGTACTCACCTATAGAAAGATAATCCTGTGATTTCAGAGAAGTTCATCTATAATAGAAAGCAACCTTTCTCACTTAATGAATATTGCTGGTTGACATGAGGGTGTATTGCTAAAAACACGTGCAGAAAACTAAGCCTCTTCCCTTAGAGCAGGGCTTCCTAAACTTTTTAGCTCGCACTTAGAAATCATGGAACCCTGAAAATATGAATCAGAAGCCATCTGGAAGTAGAATGGTGCAAACTTCCGGTTCAAGTGTGGTTGAGTCTAATTTAAATTATTTCTCTTAAGCAGTAAGTGATCTGAGGCAGTGCTTGCAAAATCCCATTACTTCAGAATTTGATTATTTTGTTTCAACTGAATTTTAACCAAATTGCTAATACAAATATCACCGACCTCCCAGACCCCAAATGCCCACCATCACTGACCTTCGAGAACCAGGTTTCCAACCCATCCCCAGCTACCCATAGGCCAGATCACCCAGTGCCTCTGATGTGTGTATCCACCTCGGTCCTGCTGCCTGCAGGTGGAACTCCTGAGGACTGACATGCGTTTGCATCCTGGCCCCTGCTGCCCACAGACCTGAGCTTTGAACACCTCCATCGCTAACTCCCATCCCCGCCGACCAGATGCTGGAACCATCATTGCCTCTGCCAGTGATCTTGACTGGAAATGTACCATCTCCCTCAACTAACACCATTCCGGTGTTCACACCTTCTCCATCACCAGTTTCTACACCAACCTCAGTGGGGGGGGGGGGGGGGGGGGTGAGTGATCAAGTGGGGGGGGGAGAGAGTGGAGGGAGGGAGTGACTGAGGAGGGGCAGGAAGCGAGCAAGTGAGTGAGCAAGAGGGAGGGAGGGGGCACAAAAACCACAGAGAGTCAGCAAAAGCCATTACCGCTGTACTGCACACATGGAATATCTTTCAATTTAATTTTTTTTTAATGTGGCCAGACTAATGTCAAAAGAAATCCGAGTTTCATTGGTTGAAACTGCATCTTGAGGCCTGATGTTTGCACTGAGGTCTGCACTGCTGACATCAGGCCTCAAGATGCCATTTTGTTTTGCTGTCGTCGCAGAATCACAGAAATTTAAAGACACGGGTGAAAAGTAATTTAAAGAAAAACAGTTATTACTAGTTATAGTTGTTAATTCCCATTTCTTCTGCAGAACTCCTACTCCTTTCCGCAAAACCAGTTTGGGAAACGCTGCTTTACAGCATTCAGGTAAAATATGCCATTCCTAGTGTAGGAACTCTGTTATGACTTGGTTTCTTATGTCTAATCGCAGGTCAGTCAGAGCCCCTCAAATTCTTCATCCCATTTTCACCCAACTATTGCAGCATTCTTTATTTGTAGTACCGTTTGTGCATCTGTTCTGGAAACCTATCAATTGTAATAATCAAGTATGCAGGTTCAAAAGTGCCCAACTTGGGATAAAAAAAACTTTTGAAAGTTAGCAGAAATCCTCTCCATTTTTTTTTCCAGACTAGAGGACCAATACAACTGCTAAGAAAGCCCATCTTGGATTCAATGCTGTGAGACTGCAGTGTTTACTCTCAGATTAATAATTCTTGTCTGTCGTCGATGCATTTTTGCCATTGTTTTGATGGCCCATTTCAGTAAGATCACAAAACCAATGAGACTTACATTAAATTCACAAACTACTTTTTTCAATTTAGAGATTAATTAATTAATAACATAGCTCCCTTCATTTACTCAGACAGGATTAAATTACTGATTCACGTGATGCGACCAAGTGATGCCTGATCTCCCACCTCACAAGATTTGACAACAGTAAGAGCAAAGAACCACTCCTCTGCCCCCACAACCCCTGACGATCCCATCCTGTCTGCATCCGAGGATGATGTGCATGAGGAAAAGATGATGAGGACAGGAATAAACTTTGGAGGGTTGTTTAACTCTGTCACAGGCACCAGACCTCTCCATCGAGGAAATTAAATAGACTGAATCCTGCTATATCAGATTTATGTTTTAGATGTGGACGTGAGATTGGAACTTTTTTTGCATTTTTCTTGGCATTGTTCTAAAGATATATATTTTTGGCTGGAAGTCGGTAACTTTTTGGAATGGATTATTGGGGTCAAACTTCCAAAACATTCGATGTTATACTTACTGAGTAATATTAAGGTTATAAGACCTAACTTAAAATTATCTATGTATCGAATTGAATTTAGCACTTTCTAGGAAATACATAGCAATATCATGGAAGTCAAATATAGATTTAGGTATGGAAAGATGGCACGCAGAACTGCGAGGCTGTATACCATTAGAGAAGATAACTTATAGTTTACAAAATAAATATCATTTGTTTTGGAAAATGTGGTGACAATATTTACAAAATGTGGGTTTGTATGCTTGATAAACTCTGAGACCTCACTTTCGGTAACCTCCATTATTATAATTTATTGTATAAATACTCTATTCCTTTGGCATTCTCCGGTCCTTCTTTCTTTACTTTCTTTTTCTTCCTTTTCATTTTTTCTTTCTAGGGCTTTTTGGGGGGAGGCGATGGAGATGGAAGGGAGGAAGGAGAGGTTTCTTATCTCTTTTGAAATAATTTTCAAATTTAATTATTATTGTGGTTTAAAATTTGTAAATAAAATATTTTAAAAAAAAGCAGCCTCTATCCTCAAAGGCCTCCACCACCCAGGCCATGCCCTCTTCACTCTGCTACCATTGGGAAAAAGGTACAGAAGCATAAAGGGGAGCACTCAATGGCAAAAGATCAGCTTCTTTCCCGCTGCCATCAGATTCCTGAATAATTAATTAACCAAAGGTACTGCTTTACTTTTTATGCACTATTATTTTTATGTTTTTTTATAATAATGTTGCAAGATAGTTATAATATTAATGTTTGCACTATATTACTATTCTACAAAATCTACCCCCTTGTAATGCGCTTCGAAAAAACCAAAGACTTGTTGATCCAAACCAAGGCTTTTATTAACTGGAGCGTATCACATGTAGGTCGACCAGTCCAGAATGACCTGGTCTGGCGAGGAGCAATCCTTTAAGACCTGCCAGTAGGTGTGGCTACACTCTCAGCCAATCACAGTCATCCTATATTACCATCTGTACATATGTACATATACACATTGGTGATAGAATCTGTACTATCACACCCCTTCCCTTCCGAAGTTGTTGGCAGTTGCATATAACTTGCTACCATATAGAGAAAACTAAAATCACAAAACAATATCTGAATAATCATAAATTATGAAAGTGGTTGATAAAAAGACCATAATAAATTTTAAAAATTTAAACCCATTACATTGGTAAAGCATCTGATTTTTTTCCAAAGTTAAATATGCCATCATATTGGACAGTCGCTGAGTAGGAGAGACAGCATCTTTCCATTTCATCAGTATTGAAGGTCTAGCAATAAGGGACACGAAGGACATTACATCGGATTAAGAGGCTGCTGAATTCAAGCAGTTATCTCAGTTAATCCAAACAGAGCAATTAAGGAATTTGGCCTCAAATTAATTTTAAGGACTAAAGAAAAGGTACAAAAAATATATTCCCAAAAAAGGGAACGAGAAGTACAAGAGAACATGTGTAACAGCGTACCATGTTCAGTCCTGCACCTGTCACGTTGTGAGGAAACATTGGAGTAAAATTTAGCCAATTGAACTTTAGAAAAGTAGGCTTGGTGTTCTACTGTAAATTGTAAAAGTGAATGTTGGGCACAAAATGAAGAGATTACTAATTTTAAAAGAGAATCTCATGTTATATCCCAAAATGAAAGCTGAAGATCTTGCTCCCATAACTTTTTAATCTCATCTAGGGAATTGTCCATAGATTTTAATAGTAAATCATACCTAGCTGATATCAGCTTTTTTTCTTTGGTTTAAATTTGTAAATCATCCATATAGTATTAATATAAATGTCCTGAGGAAGTCTCAACAATAAAGAAATCAAAAATCTCCTAATTTGAAGAAGTGGTGCTTGGGTAGCTTGAATTTAGAAGATAGTTGTTCAAATGAAGTTAAATTATTATCAATAAATAAATCTTGAAAGGACTGATACCCAACTTAAACCATTCAGTAAAAGCTGGGTCTTGCACAGAAGGTGAGAAAAATAATTAAATAATGTAGGGCCAGCTATTAAAAATCTATGATATCCAAAAGATATCTTTGGATATACTCTCTATTTCTGAAAGATCACTCTGAGACATTCACAGGAAAACCAGCATCAATTGAGATATCAGAAAGTCACAGGAAAGCTGTAATCCACTTGAATTCAAAATGCAAATAATATCAATCCATACTGAGAAAAGCACAGAATAACAGGAAGTGATATGTGGCAGGAACTGTATAGCTTAAATATTTTTAGTAGATGCAAATACACACGGATATAAGTGCACAGAAGGGAACATTGCATTGTTCATAGCTGTACAGAGAATGTCATGTTCCACAATATTGAAAGGATTTATTAATGTTTTTGATGAATGGAATGTCAGTACTCAAAAACAGTGGGCAATCAAAGCTGTTCACTTGCAAAGCTTGTGACAGCCATAATCTTATTGTGATCAACTATTCTGACATGTTAGTTTTGGCTTGTAATTTATTTTAACACCACTGTGCTTGTTGATGTATTCAATCCCTTCATGTCAACCAAAATAATTTCCCTATTCTCAACATAATGTTTTATTCCCTCTATCCCTCAAACTCTGGGTAAAACCTCCTTCTTTATTCCATATATTCGTCAACAATGAAGATTTAAATTGGCTATCCTGCAACAATTGCTCCCTCTGTTGAAGACATTTAATTCTCTCAGGTCATTCAGCAGGTAAGTATTAATCACAGAATATTAATAACTACTAACACCTTCTAGCTTCATCCAAATTCTCACTTTAACAAATATAATGCACTCATCTTTTTGTTTGTAGGTAAAATAGACATTATCTTTCATCCTACATTTTTGTTCAGGCATCTACCTGATTTTACAGATTCCTGACGAAAGTATCAGGCTTGAATTGATTATGTTTTACAGGAAATTATGAATTACAGGAAATTATTCCCATTTTCCCAGAATGCAATCTGTGTAAAAAGGTTGGAATGAGAAAGAGGGTGCCATTCCCATTCTGATATTGTAAATTTCCCAAATACCTGCAGTCTAAAGTGAATTGCAGGCATTTTGTGAACAATGAATAGGACATTTTCATATCGATGATGAGTATACTGTTTAAACACGTGTAATGAAACATAGATTTGGAGTTATGGTTGTTTGTGTGCGAATGACCAATTCCAAGGTGTCAGACATACTTCAGACTGGTAAAATCACACAAAGTCTATTTAAAAAAATGTAATTGAATGCCTTTTACTTCTTATGGATGCTGAGGGATCTGCTGAGTTTTTCAAGTACTTTTGTGCATTGCTTTCAGCCAACTTTGTTGCTTCTTTCATCTTGTTCATTAAACTATATTTTCCTCCTCTTCTCCTTCCATCTAACTTTGAACAATTGCTAGCTTCTCCCCACTCCCTTTTTTTCCATCTGATTTATAATTCTGTCTTTTGCCCCATTTGATCCTTTGCACACTAAATTATTCTACACCAAACATTCCATTTCAAAACACTGAAGCAACTCTAAATGATTTTATTAGACCTTGAACATCTTCCCTTCTAAACTGCCTCCTCTATCTCTTCAGAAACATTACTTCTGAATGCATTACCCTTACATGTATCCTTTACTTTCTTTTTAAAGTATTTTTATTGAGTTTAATAGCTAAAATTGTCTGTAGCCTTCTAGTTAATAGCATACAATGGATTATGTAATATACATAACACAGATAAGTTATAAATCATAAATATATCCATATTTGTTTACTTAACATGCTTCGTTCAAAACATCAAATTCTATAATTATATTGAGTAAATAGTAACTCCATTCCTCATAATTGAACAAAATTAGCACTGAATAGAAAATATATAACATAAAATTAACATTGTATTATATAAAAAAAGGTATTATCATCTAATTCTGTGATATGATCAATAATAATCCACTTTAAAACACAATTTCATTGAATAATTCCACTAATAAAAGGGAAAAAAAAGAAACTGCCCTCTGCTAATCTAACCCCTCACTCTAATCAAAGTTAACTTGCATAAATTATGAAGATATGGATTGAATAATGACCTTCAGATACCAAACAGGAAATCTCTGGAATATCCGTACTTCTTAAATCTTCAATTTATGATAATAATTCACGAATGTGCCCCATAGCTTATCAAATTCAAATATTAGATCTTTAATATTATATCTAATTTTTTTCCAAACTTAAATAAGACTTAATATCATATTTTTTAGATATTTACAAATTAGGCATTTTGTTCAATCCAACTTTCTCAAATTTCCAGCACAAATATTTTTGATTTACTCTTTGATCAGCAGTTTTACCATCATTTACAATAACTTAATGGATCAAAGAATAGCTTCAATGACTGGGATTAAGAATGACCTGGAATGAGATTTGAATATATCATTTTTAGATGAAGTCTGGGACACCATTCTTAATTTGATTAATGACTCCTCATTTTGTGCACAACATTGTTTGCTACAATTTAAGGTGGTGCATAGAATGCACATGTCCAAAGTTAAATTATCTCATTTTTATTCTGATGTTGATGTGTTAAGTGTTAATCTTTGATTCATATGTTCTGGGAGTGCCCTCATTTAGAAAAAAAATTGTAATTTTTTTCCCTAACTTTATCAACGATTCTCAAGACCAAATTGGAACCATGCTCTTTAATTGCTTTATTTGTTTTTTTTTCTCTCAAAAAGAGAAAATATCTCTCACCTTAGCCCAAAAGAAAATCATAGCTTTTTACCTCACTGATAGCTAGACGAGCAATTCGATTGAAATGGAAAGATAAATCTTCACCTACTCATATCCAATGGTTACATGATATTATGTCTTATCTAAGTTTAGAAAAAACAAATTAGATACAAGTATGTTTTTCTAATCGAGTAAAATTCTCCTGAATAACTACTTAAGGTCCTGAATATGTGCTATTCAGACAAAAGTAGAGGGTGTAGTTTTAATCAGAAACATTAACAGTGAACTCTATAATTCATTATGTGTAGAAAATTATCTGCAGATTATGATGTATTTGATAAATAAATAATAGATGTAACCTGATTTGCTAAAACATTTGAATGTTGTGGAAGCAAAATCATCTTTCTTTCTTTAATTACTTCTTCCTCACATTTTATAATATTCAATGATGTCACCTTATTTCCAGATTTTTATAAATTGAACTTGAAATTCTTTAACTGATCTTCTGGGATTTAAATTCACATCACCTGGATGGATAATCCTCCTAAGTAATCATTATACTGCAGTGTCTTGATCTAGTTGGCTGTATAAATTATAAAATAATGCAGACACTGTATCATTTTTGCAATGGAAATATTTCACAGGTCACAAATGGTATTTCTCTGTCATTTTCTACTCCATAAAAAGTAGTTTAAATGCTAGTGATCAATTTAGTTTGCTCAATTGAAATAATTTGCTCAGTGGCTCAAATTGGAGGAGGATAGAGAATAAAATAAAACTCTGACAGATCTGATTCAGAACAAGAAGTCGATCATCAGGCAATGCCTAGAGAGATGAAACACATTGAACAGATAAGCGCTATAGCCCAGAAATCATGCCTCCTAATGAGGGTGAAATCATCAGTTTTCACCTTCGTCACAGTGAAAGCTGACAGCAACTTTCAATGTTATGTGTGCAGTTAAAGAGAATATTTAGAAATTAACGTCCGGGATACCTTGTTTGCATACAGCAAGCATCATTTTGCAGAGTTCTCCAATGCAATCAAGGGAATTGAATGATTGATAAGAAACAGGTTATGAACCACTGTCGCTGTAAGATGATCCTAAAAATGGTACACTTGGTGGCAGGAGCATAGCGAGTTTTAATAATCCATTCAGCTTGAATTATTGCTGAGCATGTTCTAATGCTCACAAGATGAGTTTGCAAAGTAAATTGAATTTTAAAATACTTATCTCTGTGAATACTTTATCATTCACAGACCACCTTAAGTGTTTTCATTTACTTACCAAGGGAAAACTGCGGGTTGGGATGGGTAGGGAGGTCAAGACCCCTGCCAGAACACCAGTGAAGATTTTGATTTGGCAGGAAACATTTTTGAAGATTTAAATTTTTTGTCATCAAATTTGCAACTTTGCTTTAGATGTCCTTGGACCACCTTCAACAAACCCACAGACTTCCAAAGATCCGCAGACGACAGTTTTACAAATACTCATTATTTTACAGTAATAAGTATTTTCTTCAATCTTTTTATGATGTTTTAGCTTCTAATTTAATCTTGAGTGAATTTTTCAATTTTACATTTTGCAAATTATCAAAATATAATCTGAAAATTGTGCTTATTCCATTCTGGTTTGTTTTTTGGGAAACTTTAGTATGATTGGATTCTCAAAGAACTGCTCATATTTGGAATCAAGTTGAACAGCAAGAAACGGGAATGTTCATGCTATAGAAATAATTGGATATTTTGCCAGCGAATTAAGGCAAAATCTAATGTTAAGAGGAGTGTGGACAACGTGGACATAACAGACATTGTGCTTAAATTTGTAACGCACTTTTGTCTCATCAGGACACAATTTAAATGGAATAAACTTACATTATTGGTAATGGCAGTGTGGTCTTCTTAAGTGTTGAAACACGTGGATCTGAACAATGGGTTTGACAAGTAACAATTAGGCCATGTGATTGGTTGAAAACCCACAAGATCTTGCATGGATATTATATATATACAAAGCATAGTTTCAGAATACCAAATCAAAATGGCCAGGTGATACATCTGCTACAAGCCCTTAAAGAAGCCATCAACCAGACAAAAAGGGGCAGGTATGTGAAACAGTACACAAAATGTGCTGGAGAAGCTCAGCAGGATACGCAGCATCATAGGAAAAAAAGGCAGTCAATGTTTCGGGCTCGTCTCCTTCCTCAGGAGTGGAACAACTATAGTGGGGGGTATGTTATTTGTGGTAATTGTAGATTAATGCTCAACATCTATGTTAATGATTGCACACTCAAAATGATCATTGGTTTACAAAGCAACCATAAGCATGATGCATTAATATCATGGGATGTTAGTCTATCATGAGCCTGGTCACAAATTTGAAATAGTTCAGGCATTTATTGGTGATGTGGAGCAAAACAATGTTGCATATATAAGCAAGTGAGCTGATGGATTACTAGTCAGAAAGATGCCTCAAAATTATGCATGTGTGATTTGGAGAGTATACTAAATCAAGGGAAACAATTGAAGTGAGATTTTAAAAGGATTATGTCTTTGGGCTCAAAGTAAATTCATGAGCCACTCACACTTTGTACTCTCTCTGTCAGAGCTGACCACTGGCCAAGTGAGATCGGGATGCTATTGTAAAGTTGTATAAGACATTGGTGAGGTCAAATTTGGAGTATTGTGTGTAGTTTTGGTTACCTAACTACAGGAAAGATATCAATAAAATAGAAAGAGTGCTGAGAATATTTACTAGGATGTTGCCTAGACTTTAGGAACTGAGTTAATGGGAAAGGTTAAACAAACTACGACTTTATTCCCTTGAGTGTAGAATAGATTCGATAGAGGTATTTAAAAATTATGAAGGGAATAGACAGAGTAAATGTAGATAGTCTTTTTTTCCCACTGAGGGTAGGTGAGATACAAACCAGAGGACATCGGGGTTAAGAGTGAAAGGGGGAAAAAAATTATGGGGAACATCTTCACACAGAGAGTGATGGAATGGGCTGCCAGTTGAGATGGTGAATGCGGGCTCTATGTTAACATTTAAGAAGAATTTGGACAAGTACATGAATAGGAGAGGTATGGAGGGCTTTGGACTGGGTGCAGGTCAGTGGGACTAGCAAAACAAAAAGATTTGGCACAGACTAGAAGGCCCTAAGGGGCCTGTTTCTGTGCTGTAGTGTTCTATGGGAGTTACATTGAAGTCTTCTGCTAGTTGACAGTGGCCAACTGGATTAGAGGCAGCAGCTTCTAACAAATGCTACTATAAATTGGTAACTACTAAAATTCTAATGGGGAGAGTGAGAGAAAATATAATCAAAGATGATCTCTCCCTGGTATTAGATAGGGTGACTGAGGCTCAGATAACTAACACACCACCACTATTGTTAATGGAGAATGATGACATTCCATGTGAAAGAAAACTTGAAGCTGGCGCTTGCAGGACAGGCAAGCAAGTAAATGCAAGAACTTGTTCAAAGTGTAATAATCCCTACCATGGAAATGGAAATTGAGAGAAGGTTGCATAATACAGAGCCAAGGATGCCCATGAAGCAAGATGACAATGAATGGAACTGTAACATCTTCAAACTGAGTTTGCAATGACAGTATTATACAAGTATAATACTTGTATTGTAATAGCAAGTAGGTATGTGAAATTCTGAGTTCTCGTCATTAATAATAATTCTGTTGCCAGCTCTTCCTCTGTTATTTGCCTACAGAAGCAACAAGACATACCATTGAAAAGTGGGTACTGAACAGATCGGGGTGGAGAGGTTTGAAAAATCATGCCAGAACTAAAGCACAAAGCAGAGGACAAGTAGGCTAGTAAAGTGGGAGATATTGTCAGACGGAATATATTTTTAGAGACTTAAATGAAGCATTGAGAATATTCTTCCAATTTCAAATATTTGCAGTGCTGCCTATCAGTGGATGATATTTATATTTATATATATTTATATATATATATTTATATATAAATATGAATATTTACCGTATTGTACTGTGGTTCAATAATTGAAGCAGGTATTGCATTACAATGGCAATGTTTTACTGGGGTAGATGGAATCAATTGCAGATTCATCCAAGAGGTTCAGAAGAAGACTGGCAAGATTCCAAGACTAGTAAGAGAACTGGATCAATCTAAAGTTTCTCAGACAAAAAGATCAATTCCTGGGCCCATGGAAAGCAGACCATTTTGAGATGCTTGAGTCAAAGACTTGGACAGTGACCTAGCTCTCTCAGAACAATGAGCAGTTCAGAGGAAGACTCAAAACTCTGTTTGAATGGTGTGAAGAAGCTAAGTTCATGAGGATTTTCAGAACATCAGCTGTGACATTACTTGTGTCCGTGGACAAATTGAGTAGCAAAGTACAAGTTGAGTTGACTGACATTACCTCGGGCACTGATGAAACAATGTGAGCTCTGAAGAAGGTCTGACTGACTACAAGTCTCTTATTGCTTTCAAAAATGATGGACAGAATAAATCAACTGTAAAATGATTTACGTATTTCAAGACAAGTGCATTATAATGTGGAATCAGTTTAAAAGCTCTGAAGATCCTTTGCTAGACCTCACAGCAGGTTTGCACTGTCAAATGATCCAAAATATGTAAATAAAATCCATTAATGCTTTGAAATGAAGTATTTGAAGCAAAAATTACAGGAAAGAATATGTAACCAGATTTATTTAAGGGTTATACGTAGGAGCGATCATGAGATCACTAGGGCCTGTGAATATTTAAGATACATTTCTCAAGTGCAGCTTGCAGTGAAGAATTCACTGAACAAAATGACCCAGAGATCAAGCGAGTTCATCATTAGCTGAATTTGCATATTTATGGAAGAAACTAGTTGACGGTATAATTTTATGTATGTGAGTAATTGATGGCTTGAACATTTCATCATTTACATTTTGAATGGATAAACAGTTGATTTACAAGTCAGTGTAACCATATCTTTGAGTATGTGCCGTATAATTTTATGTATTATAATAGCAAGTAGGTATGTGAAATTTTGAGTTCTCGTCATTAATAATAATTCTGTTGCCAGCTCTTCTTCTGTTATTTGCTTACAGAAGCAACAAGACGTACCATTGAAAAGTGGGTACTGAACAGATCGGGATGGAGAGGTTTGAAAAATCATGCCAGGACTAAAGCACAAAGCAGAGGACAAGTAGGCTAGTAAAGTGGGAGATGTTGTCAGACAGAATCATGGCTTTAAAATGGGAATTTGATGAGAGATTAAATTAATTTCAGAGAACAAGTTGGCCTTGATTAATTTAAATCACAAGAAAACAGTATAAAAATGATCAGAGCATTAAATTAAATAATCCAGATAAAATGAACTGGGTGAGGTTCATTATTTAAAATATATTAAATGAATCCAAATTCCATTAAACCATAAACAATTGCACATCAAACAATAATCTGGTATACTGAAAATATATATAATAATATTTTTAGGTTAAAAAAAGGAAGGAGGAGGCTTCTGCATGTGTAAACTCCAGATTGCCTCGTGTTTTGGATAACCACACGTGCATTAAGTGCTTCTGATTAATCAAGCTCAAGATTAGGGATACAGAGTAAATTGGGAAGATGAGAATTTCTTGAATTGGCTGTGCTACAGATGATTTAAGATGACAGTAAATTGGCTTGATTATCTGCAAAGGCAGGAAAAAGCAGGGAAGTGAGGAACAATTTGGGAATATGTGTACCATCGAGTTTTCAGCATTCTCAGAAAGTGCTGCCAGCACTGCAGCCAATCCATGCGACTCTGGATCAACTGACTGCACAAGGGACAGACTATATACTGGAAAGCAATGACAACAGAGAAATCTGTCATCATGAGGTTGGCATGGGTAATGCACATCTTGCATGGCATGTCCCAGGATGAAAACACAAAATGGGCACAAATATAAAGAGGAGGAATGAAACAGCTATTAGTCATGGCTCAGGTTAGTACTAAGAATATGATACAAACATCTGCAGTTAACTTTTCAGGAGACAGGGCAGAAAATAAGAGAAAAACTTCAACATTTCAATCCCAAAGAGCCACATTCTAGTTAGTTTTGATGAAGAAAGATAAGCAGATTAATATAACTGAAAAGAAGACTTTGATTTGCTAAGCCCCTGGGAGTAAGACATTTTTCAATGTCTTACCAAATCTTTGTAAACTCCTGAGGAAGTAGAAGTGCTGGTGTGCTTTCCCCATGATGGCATTAATGTGTTGGGTCCAGGAAAGTGGCTAGGTTGCAAGTGCTGTCAGGAATATGAACTACTCCCGCATGAGAGGTTTTAATCTGAGCTCAAGAAAATGGAGGCCAGGGTGAAGCATCAAAGAAAAAAAAAATCAACCTGTACTGGGCCCAATGGACTCAACAAACAGTGGCAATAAGGACAGGAAATGGGCTACGTTATCAGAAGGCAATCAGTTAATTGGGATAAATAGCTCTTTGAGGTAGTTTTTCATACTAGATGTGCTCGTGCCCTGCAAGAAGTTAGCTACGCAGAGGATAACCAAAGTTTGACAATGATATAATATTTAGAGGGAAGATACATCACACAGATACATGGATGATTCAGTATAAATAACAAATGGGTACAAATGAAAAGAAATTGGTGGAATAGACAGATTTCAGACGAAATGGGCAAAAATTGCTTAAGGTTACATGTTGACAAAAATGCAAAAGCCATTGTTTATAAAGCAAAGAAACTCACAATGATGTCAGAAACAAAAGATGGGTCATGTTATAAAGCAGAAGTTTGCCTGCAGTCAGAGAAATGTTTCCAAACCATTCAAAGTTCAAATTTATTGTCAGAGTACAGACATGACATGACATACAACCCTGAGTTTCTTTTTTTCCTGCACCTGGCAGAATTTCTACTTATTGGTAGTATAAATCAGCCATTCTCAACCTTTTTTTGGCAATGGCCCCATAAGCACTCTTCTCAAAGTTTATGGGGCTGTTTCCCTATGAAGCAGTCAAGTTTTGTCTCTTCTGCCCTTCTCCCCAACTACATTAAAAAATATTGATGTTACGTGAGGTGAAAAGAAAAAGCTTTTCCTTAAATGTACTGTGGACCCCAGGTCAATTGAGAATGGCTGGTGTAAACTACACTCAACAATAAATATGCATATACAAAAGAGAGAAATGTAAACTCCAAAAGACAAGCAGTCAAACTGTGCAATACAAAAAAAAAATTCAGTGAAAAAGAATGTGTAAAGCAAGGCCCTTAAATGCGCCTCTGAGTTTGTTATTGAGGAGTATGATGGTGGAAGGGTAGCAACTGTTCTTGACCCTGGTGGTACGAGTCTGGTGGCACCCATACCTCTTTCCTGATGGAAGCAGTGAGAATAGAGCACATTCTGGATGGCATGCATCCTTGAGAATTGCTGCAGCTCTCTGACAGCTTGGTTCCATGTGGATTTTCTCGATGGTCGGGGATTTTTGCCTGGGACACTGGGCTGAGTCCACTACCTTTTGGAGGGCTTTCTGCTTGGAGGCATTGGTATCCCTGCACCAGGTTGTGATGAAGCCAGTCAGCACACTTTCCACTACACATCTATAGAAGTTTACCAAGTTTTTCAATGTCTTACCAAATCTTTGTAAACTCCTGAGGAAGTAGAAGTGCTGGTGTGCTTTCCCCATGATGGCATTAATGTGTTGGGTCCAGGAAAGGTCCTCCAAGGGAGGTTCACCCTCTACACCTCTGATCCCCCAATGATCATTTGATTGTACACTTCTGGTTTTCCCTTACTGAAGTTTACAATCAGCTACTTGGTTTTTGTGACATTGAATGCAAGGTTGTTGTTAGTGAAATATTCAGCCAATCTCCCTCCTGTATGCTGATCCATTGCCCCTTTTTATGCATTCCACTACTGTGGTATTGTCAGCAAATTTGTAAATAAGTGTTGCTGTCATTCTGAGTCACATAGGTAGAAAACGAGTAGAGCAGGGGGCTAAGTACTCAGCCCTGTGGTGCTCCAGTGCAGCTGGAGATTATGGAGGCGATGTTCTTGCCATTCCACTCCAATTGGGGTCCGAGGGTGAGGAAATCCAGATTCCAATTACATAGTGATGTATTGAGGCCCAGGGCTTGGTGTTTGCTGATCAATCTTGAGGGGAAAATGGTGTTGAGTACCAAACTGTAATCCATAAAGAATATACTGCTATATGTGTTTTTGCTGTCCAGATGTTCCAAGGGTTTGTGTAGAGCCAGTCCAATAGCATCTGCGATAGAGCTGTTGGTGTGATAGACAAATCTCAGTGGTTCCAAGTCACCACTCAGACAGGAGCTGTTTTGCTTCAAAACACTTCATCACGGTGGATGTGAGTGCTAATGGTCAATCGTCACTCTTCTTTGGCCCCGATATAATTAAGGCCTGTTTGAAATGATTGTTGAGAAAGATTGTATGTGGATGGCTTCTTTGACAGATAACTAAGTTAGGACATTGGCAAATTGTGAATCCAGAGACACTGAATTTATTACTCTTTGAGAATGATTAGGGGTGACTTAATGCATAAGATTCCAGACTCCTTTAAAGTCACATAATACTACAGAACACATAATATTGGATGAAATTGCTTTCTACCTGCTGAAAGGTGGACAAAGAATCGGCATTAGTGTCACCTGATTACCCTTACAGCAAGAGATAAAGAGCAGCAAAAGAGAATCTCTTCAGATTTACTGAATGTTCACAATCATGAAGGATTCAATAAGATAGACAAGGGAAATTGTTCCTTGCACCCAAAAGGTCTGTAACCTGGAAATATGGTAAAGCAATGATGAAGGTATGAGCAGGGTTTTTTTTAAAAAAATACACATTAAGCAGGTTATTTTGTCTGCAATGCAATTCCTGGAAGATTTTGCAGAAGAATACATCATGGTAACTTCCAAAGAAGAAGCACAGCTAAGTATAGGAGAATAGTACATTTCAATGTATTTTCACAGATTTGTTGATAGTTATAGAGTTTTAAAGCACAGTCACATGCCCTTCAGCCCAACCTGTCCAAGCCAACCAAGCTGTTTACCTAAGTTAGCTCCATTTGCCTGCATTTGGCCTACTTGCCTCAAACCTGCTCATGTTCCTGTACAAATATCTTGAATTATCCAATTATACCTACTGCTAATGCTATCTCTGGTAGCTAATCTGTTGTGCTGTATTATCTTTGGATGGAGGTTTGGGTGATTCAGTGAGTAGACGTGAAAGGATTCAGATATGGAAAAGAGAAGGTGAGACGTTGTGGTTGTCAAAGGGAAGGGTCAAGGCTCCTGAAGCATACACAACTATCCCAGGTTGACTGATATCTCAAAAACTCACAGCAGCCAGTTGATTTCAAACTCAGCTTTTAATTGCACTAAGGGGATCCATTCTAAATATATAAGTTAAATTATTTCACTTTATAACCCTCATTATGGGGTGCTGTGACAGCACAAAAGGCATCAATATCAAAAGGGCAACAGAAAGTGCTTGCTAATTTGATCACCTAGTACTCACCAGACTTCTCTTACTCCTCATGAGATTTATAATTGAACCAAATGGCTCTATTAATAGAATCAAAAATACCATATACTTACCAGGAGGAAAATATGAAAGTCTAGAGACACCGTGATTTAAGTAATGCTGGAGAAACTCATCAGATCAAACAGTGTTCTTTATATAGCAAAGATAAAAATACATAACTGACGTTTTGGGCTTGAGCCCTTCATCAAGGTATGAACAAAGTGATATATAAAGGACAATGACCTGGTGAGTTTCTCCAGCTTTGTGTCCAACTTATTAATTTGATCTGTGACCTTCAAAGATTTGTGTAGATGGATCTCCAAATCTCTCTCTTCCTGACTCATCTTTAAAAGGATACAATATTTTCTGAGTGTCTCAACTCATTTCTCCTTCTAGAAAACATCTTTCATTTCTCTGCATTACATTTTGTTTGCTTCAGCATTACTTATCACTGTTTACAACTTTTCCAACTTTTTAAATCTGCGCACTCTGAAATCATACAGAGGAACGGTGTCACCATTAATATGTCAGAAAGGATCAGGGGTCCTAATACTTACTCCTGTAGAATACCTCTCTACCCTTCCATCCAAAAAAAAACAGTTCATTACCATTCACTGCTTTGTGTTTGAACCAATTCTGCAGGCATTCTCTCATTGACCCTTTAATCCACTTGACTTTTATCATTATGTGGCATTCCTTGTTCAAATGAAGTATTTCAATGTCAAACAATGGGCCTCAAGTAAAGCCTAGAAAATATACAAACTTCAATTTGCCTCTATTAAGAAATAAACGTGTTTCATCTGAAATATTTGGATAAAATTGCCACATGATAAAGTCCAGATAGTTCTAGCCAAGGTCCTAATGAGCAGAAAATTTTAGGTGGATGGAACTCAAAAAGACTTTTGCTAATTTCCTTTTTCAACAAGCCTCTTTATAATAAGAGCATTGATGATAAATCACCAGGCAGTCCCAAATAGGACTTTCATCCTGGTCACTATTTCAAGTAATGATTTAACAGCTAGCCAAGGAGCTATGGGGAACTAGGGTTTCAGCAATGGCTTCTTTTTGTTCATTCAGGACAATGCATGCTCCTGCTGTTTCATTTTTTTTATTGGTTCACTAGTGTGGCACAGCAGTATTAAATTTAGCAAGCATCCTTGTCTTTTTCAACTGTTCAAAGTTGAAAACTGTTCAAAGATTAGTGTATGATTTGGAGTATATAATTCATAATATTAACTCTTGGAAGACTCAGATCTAATGACATGGAGCCTAACTCCAACCTCTTCGCTTCCTATCACTATCCAGGTTCCCGATCCTAGGAAAACCCATGCAACAGCATCCAATTCCATAGCAGGCTCTAAATTACTTCACCGGAGCCCAATGTCTCGAAGTTGACCTTTCTTTCTGGGGATGATTAGTACATTTCGTTATTCAACACAAAACTCTTGCACAGGGATTTAATATCAAGATGCATACCACCCTTAATAAAAGCAAGGATATCATATGCATATCATTTTATCCTGAAACCTTTAAAGGTTTGATAGTGTGAATATCCTTATGCCTGTATCTCCTTTAAACATTTTACTTCTGTTACCCCTCTTCATTCTTTCTTCCAAAGAAATAGAGTAGTCTAGAATGCCTCTTTGGTTGGCAGGGCCAATTTTGGCCAAGGGGCAAGTTCCACGCTGACTACAAATAAATTACTTCGCAATTCCCTGCATTTCATTGCATCTGCCAGTGTGTGTATCATTTCCTACCAAATATGAACATAGTACGCAGTGAATTCAGATTGCAACACTGACTTCTGCATGATTGCCAATGTCAATTGAGTTCAGTATATTATATGCATGTAATATAGTTCCCACTTTTCAAAGTGGTAGAGAAGTCACAATGAAGAGGCCAAGATTCATGGAGAAATAGTGGCAAATCTCTCCAAGAATTAATAAAAATATCTGCAAAGTTTAAAAAAAACTTTCAGATATTCATCATTAGTAATTGGATTGAGTAAGCATGGAAAAACTTTTTTTTTTAAAAAGTCAGCTCACAAATCAAAATAAGGTTTCTTAAATGATTGAAGGCATCGAGAAAATAGCATTTGATAGCTAGACTGCTGAAAGCTTAAAACTTCTTTCCACAACAATATTTTAACTGACATTATTGGATTGTCAGTACCTGCATCAATCAAACAATGAAAATAAAAGTATTGAGTGTTAAATATTAATAGTTTTAAATTTAACAATGCAGAATATTCAACAATAATGTAACTTATTACAATGACCAAAAAAAATGAATCCTTTACTTAGAATTGGCAAGAAATTTGTTTGCTTCTGGTAAAGTAGCCCAAACATAAAGAGGAGACAAAAGATGGCAAATCCTGAAATCTGGGGCAAAAAAACTAAGTTGCTGAAGAACTCAGGGAGGAAAACTGGAGTCTATGTTTCAGGTCAAGACCCTTCAGATAGATTGAAAGAGTAGTTTAGCAATGAGAAGTGAATCCAGGTGAAGGGGGATTGATAGGTTGATAATCAAGCGGGGGAGGAAGGGGTATTGTTAGCATCAGAGGCTGGGAGGTGATGAGTAGAGGTAATAAAGGGATGCATGTTATGGAGGAGGAGTCCGGAGGCTACCCGCGTTCTGTCTCTTCCAGTGCACACACACTATTCACTTTGGCTTTTGGCCCATGTGTGGGATTTTCGCGGGTTTGCAGAGTCATTAGCCTGCATTGACTGGTGTGGCGGGATAGAGACGAGGAGGGTGAGTAGGGTTCGATATTTTCTGTTGACTGCTACCATGGCCAAGTTCATAGACATTACCGCATTATCAGGTATGTTATGAGTCCTTTTGTGTTCATTGATAAACAGTTTAAAAATGCCTCTGGATTTTGCTATGAATTTGTTCTAATGCGCCACAGTTAAGAGCCTACCTAGCCTCTGAGCCCTTTCTTCATGGATAATACTCGCTATATTTTAGTCAGTAGAAAATAGCCACATCTATGACAGAACTGCATGGACACCTTGAATCTCGCAGTTTTGGATTGAAAGGACATTGATGAAACATTTGGACTGTTTCCCCTCTTCGGTTTGGAACGATACTGAAAACAATATGGCAGCCATGTTGGAAATGCCGAGTGCAGGGTGCAGACAGCAACCTGCCTCCATTGGTCTGAGCTTTGGCCACAGAAGGGTCCAGGGCTTCTAACCCTAGATCAGAACATCCTCTAGGACAGAGGATTCAGGAAGGCTATAAGAGCATTTCAGCAATGAGCATAAAATTGCTACTGCTTATATGAAGAAGGATCTTTCATGGTTGTCAATAAAACCGGATAACACAAAAGCTCTACAGGCATACACCCTCTTTCTAGAAGGATGTTGTAATGCCATGAAAGATATCAACCACATGCATGAGCTTGAGGCACGTCAAGCCTGCTAATATGCTAGTCATCATAAGGCCGTTGCCCTATCAGTTGAGAGGATACATGGAGAACCGTCTCCTGTGAGTTCCAGGAAAAACACAATCAAAAAGAGACTTGAAGGGTAAGTGAAGACTGAACAGATTCAGTATTTGGAGATATCAAAGACACTCCAACAGTGAGAAAAGAAGTAAGGATGTCCAAGTCACAGCTTCATCCAAGAATAAAAGGAAGTCTCTTTGCCATCACTGTGACAGCTGAAGATAAGGAAAACTATAAAAGAATTATGGAAAAGGAGAGCTGTTTATTCTGTGGAGGTGACAGGATTGGCTACTGCCAGCTAGACATGCCTCCCAAGACTGATCCTACCCATAGCCCATTGCATGGTCCCCTTTCTCTTTGCCTTGATCAGTCGATGAGGTTGTAGGTAGTTTCTGTCTTTAGTTAATAAAAATCTGATAGTCTCACCATGCCAGCCTTTAGTGATTATTGATGGTACAGTTGGAAAAGAGGGCACATAGTGTTAGGTCTGCTTTGTTCATGAATGAGTGAGACAAACACCAGGCTGAGTCGAAATCAGGGTTCTTTGTTCTTTATTACCGGATTGTAACACTTGCGACCAACCAGGTTAGTCGGAGAATGCATTCTGCCGTTATCAGCAAAATGGTGATTTTTTATACCCTTGGATATGTGCTTAGAACATCATCATATCATTACTTGTCAAATGACTAAAACTGTTGCTATCCTTTCCCTGCTAGCTTCCTGCCTCTCAATCCATCAATGTCTCTCTTATCTTGTAAGTACAAGGATGCATTCACATCTTGTTACAGCCCTATACATTCCCATCTCATGATGTTTTACCTAACAGGAGTACAAGGACACCTCCCCTTCTTGTTACTGCCCTGTACAGGGTAACTCCCTACACATTCCCATCTCATGATGTTTTACCTTACAATAGTAAGAAAATTGTTTTCCTAAAAAAAAATGGAGTATGTTTTTGTCCATCTGTGTAAAGGACACATCAGCAATAACTGCAGGAAGTGACTCAGCTGCAATGTATGGGGTTTGAAGCATCCCAGGATGCTGGATATGAACTAAAGTAAGAAGGAAATGGAAGAGGAGCAAGAAGAAAGGAAGCAGCTCAAAACAGTGCTGTAGCCTCAATTTAGAAAAGTGGTCTCACTGGGAACATTGTCGACAATTGCAAACTCTCAATAGTCCCTTTACAAGCCAAGGCCAGGAAGGGGAATGGAACTGTGCATACTTATGCATTCCTTTACCCAGATAGCACTGCATCATTTTGCACAGTGGGGCTAATGAACAAGCTTTATCTTCAGGTTAGAAGATCAAATATTCTATTGTGAACTATGGGTCAAGCAAAGGTTGCTGAAACCAAAATTGTTTTAGGCTTAGAGGTCGCTGAACTGGACAGCAGCAATTTTTGTGGTCTCCCAGGCATATAGACTATGAAGACTATGCCTATTCACATCCCACATCAAAAAAATATCTATCAGTGGTCTCATCTGAGGAATGTTCATCTACCTGAAATTGGCTCTGAGATAGAGTTACTGAATGGCTCTGGAACCACTAGATGTAATACAGAGTGTGGGAGATGGATTTTATGTTGTCAAAACCATGCTTTGCTCGTCGATTAATGGACCATTTAGAGGAAAAAAATGATACTGCTCAGGATATAAGTTGTGAAACTTGATGAGCTGTGGGAACCGCAGTTCAGGACTGACTTTCCTGAGGCCCTCAGGGATGATCAAGAACCTTCAAGAGAAGACCAGCACTTCTTGGATTTAGTCTCAAAATACGCCAAGCTAGTTGATGGCCATTATTGCACTGGATTACCTTTAAAGGAAAATATGCATGCCTGACCATAGGAGTGTTGCTGAAAAACGTACACGGAACCTAAAGAGAAGATTCAAGGCTGATTCTTCCTTTCGTTTCCACTACACAGACTTCATATCTGAAATTATATCCAAAGAAAGTACCAGATGGTGTTTTGGAATGTAGTGATGGCAAAAAATGGTGTCTACCACACCATGGGGGTTTGCATCCATAAAATTTAAAAAAAAACTTTGAATGATGTTTGACCGTGGAGCGACATTGCAGGGAGTTTCACTAAATTCTCAGCTCTTACAATGGCCAGACTTGACCGGTATATTGACTTGACCAGTATATTGATAGGAGTCTTGGCTAGATTCCATAAAGGATGTGTTGTCATCACTGCAGACATTGAACCAGTGTTCCACCAGGTGAAAGTACCAAATGAAGACTGTGACTCGTTACGGTTACTCTGGTGGCCTGATGGAGATTACAGTCAGAACGTGGTAGAATACAGAATGACAGGGCATCTATTTGGATCAACTTCATCTCCAAGTTGTGCAAACGTTGCCCTTAGGAAGTGTGCTGAGGACAATATGAAACAGTTCAGCCCTCAAGCTGTTAGCACAATGAGGAACAACTTCCATATGGATGATTGCCTCGCTTCAGCAGCTTCAGAAATGCAATAATTCTTTATCAAGAGCTACGAGAGGTTTGTTTCAAGGGAGGCTTTCTATTTACCAAATGGATAAGTAACAGTTGTCATGTGTTGGCTGCCATACCTGAAACAGAGAGAACAAAAGAAATGAAGAATCTGAACTTGGATTATGACAACCTTCCTGTGGAGAGGGTGTTAGGTGTACAATGGAGTGTTCAGTCTGACATTTTTGTTCAAAATCATCTTGAAAGACTGACCCCCACAAGAAGGGGGTTCTTTCAGCAGTGACTTCAATATATGATCCTCTAGGAATATTGGCACCAGTTGTCCTGACTGCCAAGGAGATTCTTCCAGATTTGTGTAGGAAAAGGATTGACTGGGATGATACAATACCAGACTCCATTGCACAGGAATGGATGTGTTGGATTCAGGATCTTCATAAGCTGGAAGACTTGAAAGACTGACAGATATTTCAAACCCACAAACTTTGAAACGGTGACATCTGTTCAAGTGCATCATTTTGCTGATGCGCATGAGGATGGTTATGGAACTGTTAGTTACCTGCTACTGCATAATGATCATGGTCAGGCACTTTGTAATGGGAAAAGCGAGAGTGGTTCCATTACAGTCAGCCACTATCCCTCAAATGGAGTTGACTCTTCTCATCATGGAGGGCAGAAAGGACCCAGTGTGGAGAAAAGAGCAGCAAATAGAACTGGCAACTCCATATTTTGGACCGATAGCACCTCTGTGCTCAAATACATCAACAATAAGTCCACAAGGTTCTCAACTTTCATGTCAAACAGAGTTGCTGAAATTGACCAAGTGTCACATGCACAATGGTAGAGATATTTTACCACAGTTGACAATCCATGAAACCAGACTTCCTGAGGTTTGAAAGTCAAATCTTTCCTGAAGAAAGAAACATGGGTGCCCGGGCCTTCATTTCTTCTTTGACCTCAGGAAGAGTGGCCAAAAAATCCTGATGATTGGAAGAAACATCACTAAAGGACTCTGAAATCAAGAGCAGAACTGTAAATGCTACTCAGATAACATCTGAAGAAGTGGATCCAGTAACCCACTTCCAGTAACCATTACTTCTCTTCCTGGACTTGTTTGAAAAGAGCAGTAGCATGGATGCTCAGCCTTAAAGGACTGCTTCTGTATCATAGCAGAAAGAGGAAACAGCAAGCAGGGTTCTTGCTCATCTTCAGCCAGATAACATCCACCGAGGGATCTGCCACAAAAGGAGACAAGAAATCTTGAGATTCAGGGAAATAGTGATCTCACAGTTGAAGAACTGGCTAATGCTGAAATGGAGATAATCTGCTTTTGCCAGAAGAAAAGATTTGCAGATGAAATCTCAAGTCTGAGAAAAGGAATGAATGTTAAGAGGACTCGCCACATTTGTAAACTCAATCCTATTCTGGAAAATGATGTATTAAGAGTTGGTGGGTGGTTTAGCAGAGCAGCAATGACAGAAGAGAGGAAACATCTTGTCATATTTGACAAAGATTTTCACATTTCTGATCTAATTCTTCAACATGTTCATGAAGGAAGAGGTGGGTCATGGTGGCCAGAACTATATGTTATCCAGACTTGGCCAAAAATATTGGATTCCTGGTACCACTGAAAAATTGTGTCAAATTGTGTTGTTTGTCAGTGTGTAAATGCTACACCTAGACAACAGCGGATGGCAGATTTGCCCCTGGACAGGGTCTCTCCAGATGATCCTCCATTCACATAGGAAGGAGTTAATTATTTTGGACCCTTTGAAGTGAAGTGCAGAAAGAATGTTGTAAAGCACTATGGTGTAATTTTCATATATTTAGCTGTAAGAGCAAGTCACTTTGAAGTGGCATCATCACTTGGCACAGACTCTTTCATCAATGCCCTTCAGCGTTTTACAGCCAGACGGGGTCAGGTAGAAGAACTATGATCTGACAATGGCACCAATTTTGTGGGAGCTCAGTGCGAGATGAGGGAGGCAATTGAAAACTGCAATCAGGGTCAAATCCATAATACACTGCTCCAGAAAGGAATCAATTAATCATCAACCCCCTGCCAGCTCACACCATAGAGATGTCTGGGGAAGGTAAATTAGATCAGTGCGAAAGGTTCTTAATTCCACCCTAAATGTGCAGTCTTGATGACGAGGATCTCCACACAGTTTTATGTGAAGCTGAGGCTATCCTCAGCAGTCATCCAATCACCAAGGCTTCTAGAGATCAAAATGACCTTAAAGCACTTAACCCGAACAACTTTCTGCTCCATCAATGCGACCAGATCAGTTTCAGAAGGAAGACATCTATGCTCGATTCAGGTGGAGGAGAGTTCAGTATATGTCAGACTTGTTCTGGAAAAGATGGATTAAAGAATATCTCCCCAACTGCAGGAACAACAGAAATGGTCTCAATCCAATGCAACTTCACACCAGGAGACATTGTGATTATCATGCATGATTTAGCACCTCGAAAGTCCTGGCCAACTGGAAAAATTGTTGAGACCATTCTGGACAAAAAGGGATCAAGACCAAAACCAGCTTTTTGGACAGACACATTAAATAAGTCTGCCTTCTACAGAAGATGGAGGAACCTTGACAAGCCCAGAGATTACTTTATTTTGTTGTTTTTTGCTCCTTGCCCAAAACACAGACTTCATTGGTCCAGAATGGTGATAAAGATCACTCTTTTTCAAGGCTATGGGCAAGTAATGACTGGCTTATGAAGAACGAAGATCTATATAATATTGAAATATAATGTGTTTGATTTTTATTTATAATTGTGTAATTATTATTTGAGACACGTTCTTTATTGCCATTGGTTTGGCTGTAGGTGTCGGCAGTGTCCCAAGGCTGTACACATTCTGTTTCTTCCAGTGTACGTGCGCTATTCTCTTCGGTTGTTGGCGCATGTACGAGGGTTTTGAGACGTACAATAGACTTACCACATTACCAGGGACATTACATGCCATTTAGTGTTCATTAAAAATCAGTTTAAAAGCTCATCTGGACTTCGCTATGAATTTGTCATAGTTAATAGCCTACTTAGCCTTTGAGTGGATTTTTATGGATAGTAGTCGCTACACCAACCCTCCCCTATCCTCTTTTTCCTCCCTCAACTACTCCATCTGCTCATCTCCAGACACATTTCTCATTCAATCACCTCCCCCAATTCCCACCATCCATCCCTTACTTGATTCCACTCTTCAGCTTCCTTTCATATCAAAGTTCACTTATCACCTGTCTCCATTCATCACCTCCAAGTCTCAATTATCTCTCTCCTTCCCTCCCACTCCAATATCTCTCCCCTCCCACTCCTCCCCTCCCACACCTGTCTCTACCTCCTTCCCTCCCATACCTGTTTCCTCTCTGAACTTTGACCCTTCCTGTGTCAGTCAGCTGTGTTAATTAACAACAATAGAGGTATGGAAACCCTAATTTAACAATGCTAATGAAAATATGGTCAATCCAAGTGACTGATTATTAATCTTGGGACAAAATTGACCAATTTCCCTGGTAAATAATTACATCTTTTATTGTTTTATTGACAGCAGTGAACCATTGAAATTTTCCTCAGAAAAAATGTATGTAATACTTATTGTTGATATTCACATTTTCAAAGTTTTTCTTGAGGTCCACATCACAGATGACTTTATAGAACAGATTTCTGTACAATTGGTTGGCAGAGAATTGATTGCACTCTCATTAACTTAGGTGGTTTGATGTGATGTTGCACTTGTGAGGAATCTATGTTAGAAGTGTACGCTTCCACCAGCGTTGTTTCCGCTCCATCCTCAAAATCCATTGGAGCGACTTCATCCCTAACATCGAAGTACTCGAGATGGCAGAGGCCGACAGCATCGAGTCCACGCTGCTGAAGATCCAGCTGCGCTGGGTGGGTCACATCTCCAGAATGGAGGACCGTCACCTTCCCAAGATCGTGTTATATGGCGAGCTCTCCACTGGCCACCGTGACAGAGGTGCACCAAAGAAGAGGTACAAGGACTGCCTAAAGAAATCTCTTGGTGCCTGCCACATTGACCACCGCCAGTGGACTGATATCGCCTCAAACCGTGCATCTTGGCGCCTCACAGTTCGGCGGGCAACAACCTCCTTTGAAGAAGACCGCAGAGCCCGCCTCACTGACAAAAGACAAAGGAGGAAAAACCCAACACCCAACCCCAACCCACCAATTTTCCCCTGCAACCGCTGCAACCGTGTCTGCCTGTCCCGCATCAGACTTGTCAGCCACAATCGAGCCTGCAGCTGACGTGGACTTTTACCCCCTCCATAAATCTTCGTCCACGAAGCCAAGCCAAAGAAGAAAGATGTTAGAAGTATCATATGTCACAGATTGCACTAATGATCGAGTTAAGAGATAAGATCTTGTCTGACAAATATATTGGAATTCTTTAAAGAAATTACAAGCAGGCTAGGAAAAAGTAGTGGATGTTTGTACTTGGATTTTCAGAATTTCTTTAGCCAGAGGGTGTTGAATCTGTGGAATTTATTGCCACAGGCGACTGTGGAAGCAAAGTCATTGGATGTATTTAAAGCAGAGATTGATAGGTTCTTGATTAGCCAGGGCATCAAAGGTTATGAACATAGGGATGAGTTGTGGGGCTGAATGGTAAAATAGATCAGCTCATGATTGAAAGGCGGGTAGACTCAATAGGCTGAATAGCCTATATCTCCTTCTATAGGCTCTTTCATAAAGCAAAAAAAAAAATCCAAATGTAAAGGCAGAGATTCTCCACCATCATGTCGGAAAACTAATCTTCATGAATGCTCCCCGACCAGCTCCAAGGACCAGCTCCAACTCCATTCCCTCTCCAAGGTAGTGTCAACAGCAGAGTGGAGCTCTCCGCCATGCATCATGAATATACTGCTGCTGCAAGCCGCTGGCTAGGGGGATGGGCTGATGACTCCGTGGTGACATCGTCAGCCTGCGACCCATCCCAATTTTCTCTCTCCCACTCAGTCAACCCTCTCCCTCCATGACCTCCTCAGGGCAGGGGCAGCCAGGGCAGGCTGAGACTGTCCCGCCTGCCACTCCAGCCTCCAGTATCTCATCAGGCTGCTTTGGCCTTTGGGGATGCTCGTCAGCACCAGTGGCTCAATACGTGGCAGAGCAATAGCCATCTACCCTACCCATAATCACCCCTGCAGCTGGAACCATTCTGGGAAACACAGAGTAGTTCCAGCTGCACAGGGGATTATGGATAACAAAGTTGGCCATTGCTTGGCGCATATATATGGCATCATGGCATCACTATCCACGTCTCCAGAATGCCTCATCAACGCCCCAGCCACCTCCAGGTTGAAAGGGGACATCGGAGCAAGCTTTTCTGGGTCTGCATCAAAAGGTAAGAAATACCTCCATGTGGAGGCCAACTATGAAAAGGCCTTATGTCTTGTGGTCTTGGTGACCTGCCACACAGTCTGAAGTCAATTAAATCCAAGATGATTGTACTTTCAAAATAATACATAATTTCATAGATAATGTTTGTATAATCAGATTACATTCAAGATGTCCTACTGCAAAAAAATGGTGAACATGACACACTAATGTCAATGGAGCTAAAATTATTAACAGGAAGAATGCTATTCCAGTCACACTTGGATGTTTAGCATTGATTATGCTGACATAAAATTATCACAATCCTTTGTAGAATAGTCATAGACTTGAAATTTCTTCATATATCAAATGCTATGCAAGAAATGTGTTACTTAGAAATCATTGGGGCACCCATAAAGATGATGAAATAGTGCAATTAAAATGGAAACTTTAATCAGACACTTACATACACATGATATGCACGAGTTGGTTCCCATTTACTCGCTTGGTCAGCATGCACAATTGGGCTGAATGATCCATTTATATGCTGTCGAACTCTGAGTCTACTCAATGCTTATTGCAACCTACCCTGTAAGACTGCATCAATTTTCCCTTCTGCCTTTGGGCCATTAACAAACCATGGCACTTATATAAACTGTAGGAAGGTGAGGACCAAATATCATTCCCAATGAAATATCACTCATCACAATTTCAAACAGAAAAAAAACCCCGCATTTCCTGCTAGCCAGCCAATCTTCTATTCATCTATTGACTTTCTGACATAGCCTTTGCAGTAATAACCATTGTCCCTGTGCCGATGAAACCATCTGTGTCCTACCTCAATGACTACTGCCCTGTCGCACTCACGTCTACCATCATGAAGTGCTTCAAGAGGCTCGCCATGGGGCACATCAAGCTCCTGCTGCCCCGTAACTGGACAACCAACAGCTCACATATAAATCCAACTGCTCTACACACAATGCCATTACCACTGCCCTCCATCTAGCCCTCACCACCTGGAAAATAAGGACTCGTATTTTCGAACACTGTTTATTGACTTCAGTTCAGCATTCAACACCATCACACCTCAGTACCTGATAAGGAAGTTGAGCCTGTTGCGTCTAAACACCTCCCTCTGCAATTGGATTCTTGACTTCCTATCAGGGAGACCTCAAGCAGTCCGGATCAGAAACAACACTTCCAAGGCCATCCCACTGAACATGGGAGACCCCCAGGGCCGCGGGCTGAGCCCACTGTTGTTCACTCTGCTGACCCACGACTGTACAGCAAAACACAGCTCGTCATCAAGTTCGCTGATGACACGACCAGTAAGAATGACGAGTCAGCATACAGAGATGAGGTGCAGTCGCTAACGGACTGGTGCAGAGACAACAACCTGTATCTGAACATTAATAAAACAAAAAAAATGGTTGTTGACTTCAGGAGGACCCAGGAGGATCACTCTCTGCTGACCAGTGACAGCTCTACCATTGAGGTCATCAAGAGTATCGCGTTCCTTGGTGTGCACTTGGTGGAGAATCTCACCTGGTCCCTTAACACCAGCTTCATAGCCAAGAAAGCCCAGCAGCGTCTCTATTTCCTGCGAAGGCTAAGGAACGTTCATCTCCCACCCTCCATTCTCAATACATTCTACGGAGGATGTAACGAGAGCATCCTGTGCAACTGCTTCACCATCTGATTTGGAAGCTGTATCACCTCAGGCCGTAAGACCCTGCAGAGGATAGTGAAGTCAGCAGAAAAGATCACTGGGGCTCTCTTCCTACCATGAGAGACATCTACAATACACGATGCATGCACAGAACAATAAACATTGTGAAGGACTTCACACACCCTTCATGTAAACTGTTCTCCCTTTTGCCATCTGGTAGGAGGTACAGTAGCACTTGGGCCCTTATGACCACATTGGGAAACAGTTTTTCCCCCTCATCATCAGGCTCCTGAATTCCCAGAACATATGTGGATAATAATGAAACATTGATTATGTACCTTTATCTTTGCTACATAAAGTACACAGTTTGACCAGCTGAGTTTCTCCAGTATTGTGTTTTTATAGTTTCCTTAGTGTATGCCTGATTTACAGAATTGTTAATTTAAAAAGGGATATTTGGTTGAATTGGGACTGCTGCTCAGACTCACTGTCTCTGCCAGTTTTACTTACCTGTGCCTGGTTTGAAAGGCCAATCAAGCTGACATTCTGAACTTAGTTTTGAGGTGGCCTCAGGTGGCGCAATGCCAAAGACCCATATAACCATTGCAATGGAAGATTCTAACCTATTTTTTAACCTGTTTTTTCTTAATTTCCAGCTCTTGGTTCTGCAGAGCTGAGAACCTTTTTCTAAAAAACTTGCAGCTTTGGGTTCTGCAAGGCTGAGAACCTAATTGTTTTTAGACTCAGCAGACATAAGTAAAATTCCACCGAGGGGCCAGAGATGCTGTTATCTGAAGAAAGGACATCTGTGTACTGAGAACATTTAATCTTCCTGCTTGTTTTGGTCACAGACTGTCAGAGGCCTAGCCTTGATGTAGAATAAACCATTGTATTCAAAATGATAAGCTGAAAATTATGTTATTCGTTAATTAACCTAGCATGCTAGCTTGCTTGCTTATCTTTCTTGCTGTGCTGGGAATAGGTGCTTGGGTAAGCAGTTTTTGGGTAATATAAGCCATGGTCCCGCTGCTGAAGTTAGAGACTCTCCGAGAGGTGGCAACATCTCTCAGCAAGAAGAAGAGGAACTTCTGGAGTCCAGCCAACATCCCGGTCAGGGGAGGTGGAGAAGCTGCTACCGGCGCTCTGACAACCTACTACAAGTGTGCAGTCGTTGCCTCGCTTCGGCAGTTGGGACCAGTCCAAGCGTTGATAAGTATAGTTGGGAAGGGCTTGCATATTGTAGTGTGAAATCAGCTTTTGAATTTGTAATAAACATTTGTATAATCTGAACTGCTCTCGGTGTATGTGTCTATTTTCTTTCGGTAGTTCAAACACTGTGACCAATCCTAAAACGAACAAAGTGAGAGGTACAAGTTTACCCAAGACAACCATATAACCGTTTACAGCATGGAAACAGGCCATGTCGGCCCTTCAAGTCCGTACCGGTTCACTTGAACAACTCCACTAGCTCCTCCGCAAACTCCTGAGGAAGTAGAGGCTTTCTTCATGATAATACCCTGAAAGCCTCTGTTTTATTCAAAGAGTAAAAAAGTCAAATTATTTAATAATTCTTTCAAGTAATAATTAACAAAATTAAAACTCTGATCTTTTAAAAGTGACTTTCAATTAATAGCACATTAAAATGCTGAAATAATTGAAAACATTAGAATAAGCAAAACTATTTACTAATTGACTGACCAGCCTTGTCTTGGGTTTGTGAAGTAGATTACACAGCACTGTGCTGAAAGTCCAAGCAGAATAAAATTCAGAGCAAAGTATAGTGACAGCATTTGTCAGTCAGTATGCCCAAGAGTCACACCTGTTAAATCCAAATCCAGGACTTGTTCATAAGTGCGTAGCTGTAGGTGTCCTGCCAGCGTGATTCAGCCCATTATATTTTAAAGTGGCCATTTATTTTCCTTGAAGAGCTTTTATTGGTCAATTTACAGTAACTGCAAACAAATTATGTTTCATTTGTTGATGTGATGCACATCTTGCCCTGCAAGGAATAATATGCAGGTTGGAATTTACAAGGACTATACCAACATTTCCAAAATTTGAAAGAAGTCTGTTGTCCACGAAGAACAGATAGATTCTAAGTTAAGTAATGTAGAATAGATAATTTATCTGGGACAAGGGTCTACAGGAAATTGAAATGGTGAATATTGAAGAGTGTTATACAGCATATATTGTATACTATTTGTAATTTTTGACAATATTATCTCTACATACCCATACACAAAGCAAGGTGTGGTTTGTGCAATAATAACTTTGTACTCAAATTACATTTGAGAAACAAAAATCAGAACAGGTGCAAATGTAATGCAAACCATGGCACCATCAAGAATTTGCATGGGGCTTTTAATTTTCATGCCCTGATCCAAGTTATATTAATTCAGCAAACATTCCGTGTAAAACAAATCATGTTTGCATGATTGACTGAACAAAATAAAAACAGCACGACTGTCATTGCTTAAAGATGTACTATAGCATTTTAAAGGATGGGCTTTCAAGAGTGGTGCAGTAAACAGTTAAGAAATTATCATTCTCTGTGAGTGTACTGACATACAGCATTTAGCATATTTTGTAAGAGAACATATTTTAAATTATTCACATATTGAGCCTTTTAGCTTGCAGACTGAATGCCAATGTCAATATCACGCCCAGTAGAGCAGGCATACCATAATAGGAATTAACAGAAAGATACAAAAGGAAACTATATTTACTGACTTAGGAGGCAAAAAATTACTCCAAAACACTTTTGGAGACTTCCTTATGCAATAGCAGAGATGGAGAAAGAATAAATAAGCAAAACATAAGATCTTTCTTCGAATTGGCAAAGGGCTGCAAAAAAATATTTTAGCAAGCTATAGAAAATATCAATACAACCAGCATGACTTTCAATACCCGGCTGTAGGGCAGAGTAAGATTAATCTTATAGGAAGTTCCTGCAGAAACCTACATATACTAAACTTTATGAACCTTCCCCTTAACTTTTGTTTTAAAAAAAACATGATTTTATTCCCACCAGGTTATCTGAAGAAATTATTTCTTCCACCTTAGTGGTTGACTCAGACCCAAGAAATATCACTTTTTGTCATCATGGACATTACATTAAACTGCTTCATAAATATTGGAAATAAAAAGGTAAAGGTAAAGGTTCCATTATGGTCATGTAATATTACATTTAGAATGTAACATACATGAAATTCCTTAACTTTGTCTTCCGTAAGGAGGACAGAGTTGCCACTTTATCAAGCGCCCCTCACAGAAATGAGGCCCCAGCGAGGAAAGAACTCACGACCCCTGGTTTAGAAGACCAGTGCTCTAATCTCTGAGCTATCGAAACCTCATAAATACATAAATATGATTGCATTAATTAATTACCATGGACTTTTTGCAAAAGAAACTGACCATGCAATAGAAGAGAGATTTGGAATAGACATTACGTCACCCTTAAAATTATGTCTGTGGAAGATACCTGCCATTGTTGGCAAAAGAAAGGGTATGCGATATTAACATTCTGCTGATTGCATAAACTCAGGACAAATAATGGAAGTGATCACTCTACCAGATAAGTCATCAGTGACACCCCCCCAAAAAAAACAATTCTCTGCTGACAATAGGCTAGAGAACTTTCCAAAATTGTCAACACTCTCTCAGTAAAATAAAAGTATGTTAAAATCAAGGCCTATAATCCCATTTGGATGGGCAAGATTTAATTTAATATAAATTTAGACATAGAGTATGGTAACAGGCCATTTCAGCCCACGAGTCTGTGCCAACCAATTAACATACTCCACTGGAACATTGCGAATGGTGAAAGGAGACTGGAGCCCCCTGGGGTAAAACCCCCAAAGACACGTAGAGAATGTACAAACTCCTTACAGACAGTGTGGGATTCAAATTCCAGTCCAGATCACTGGTGCTGTTGAGGCATTGTGCTAACCTTTATGCCAACCGTACTGGCCTTTTCCAGGAGCACATGGTGGTGTAACTGCATCTGCTCCTGCATTTTACTGTTTTGCATCTGTTTTCTGTGAAAAATTAGACCACTGCTAAAAACTGCTCAGGAGCACTTGGTGTTCTACAGAAGCAAAAGTCATGAAAAACATTTTTTATCAGTGCAGAGAACATTCATATGTGTAGATATTTCCCAATATTTTCAACTGCTGTTACCAAGATCATGTAATGATCCCTTCAAATGTCATCAAACAAGTTGACTACCAATTTGTACAATTTATTGATTGGCATAATGGGGAAGAGCAACAATTTAAGGGGAACAAAACTAATGCTAAGTGCCAAGATTGCATTCTCCATTCTTAGTTTATACATTCATAAAAACTCCCACCTATTTCTTGCAAGAGTTTTGATCACCCAGAATACTGGAACCAGAAAACCAATACAGTTGTTGGTTGGCACTTTTCACTTCAGACAGCATTTTTGTCTTTATAGTCCACATTTTTAGCTGAACAGTTAGTGTCAATACATGAAAATTGTTGTCATTATATCTCATTTTCTTATTTCAGAACCTTGAATCATAAACTTATTTCTATTTCTGATTGAAGCAAAATCTCGCACAGTTTGATCCAATACAGCTGATTATGGTGTTTTCCCAGATGCTGATTAAAATATATACTATAAATATGATTTAGTTTCATACCTGTCAAGACAGTCAGGAATATACAGCCAGATTTTTTTCAAAATCAATTTTATCTCTACTTATGATAAGCAGGCACGGGTGAAGCAACAATGTGACTAGAGCAGCAAGAAGGTATTGCAACACACTTTTGATGTGAAGCAAATATACCAAATCAAAATATTGATTGTCCAATTATCTGTGTTTTGGAGCAATGGCACCAGAAGACATCATTGATTCCCTAGTGGCAAGTGGATTTTAATAGCCATCCTACCTACATATTCACAGATTTTTATGTCAATGACTTCCCCTCAGCATTTTCTATACTGCAACTGCTCACTGTCTGCTTTTTAGAATTGTAGATCTCTACAGTAAGCAAAGCCTTTCAGACCAGTTACACCTCACCGACAGCAACTGAGATATGGATAAACAGATGGATTAAGTTTAACATAAAATTTATTAACAAATTATGTGGCAACAACCACCTTTGATTTCTTCACACAAGACTTTTCACGCAGTGACATCCTAGTTACTACACAAGGTTCAAGACCACTTTAGGGTTAACAATGACCTTCTGTCACACAGATCTTCCCCTCTAAACACCCTGTCCACATGAAGTCCTCCTCTTGGAAGGGGTTTGGGGAAGCCCCAGGTCAGAATCAACACACTCTGGGTGGCGCAAACTGCTGTCAGGACAACAGTTCTGGCACCCACAGATGAAGCAGCTCAGTTTCCTTTCTCCCACTGAAACTACTGGGTGAACACACTGACAGGCTGACCAGTGCGCTGGGCTCTTCAACTGCCTCAGTGGGTGCCTTCAGCTCCCCCTATTGGTGGAGAGAGGTTGACAGCAGCGGGGCTGCTCTCTTCGCGGCTCTCGCACTTTTGACAGCTGTCAGTTTTCCCAGCGCTGTTTTGGCACTTCCCATGCAGCTGTCCGTGTTTCCCAGTGCTACTTCAGTGCTTCACAGCAGTCCATGATCCTCTCTTTCCCCTGCCTGTCCCTGATCCTAAAATAAAATTGTCCAGGGTCCATAACACACCAACTTGTCGAAGCTAGTCCCCACATTAGACCCATATCCCTCTAAAGTTTTCCTATCATATTCCTGTCTAAATGTTTTTTGAACTTTACATTTGTCCTCACTTCTACCACGTCCTCTGGCAGCTCATTCCAATGTAAAAAAGGTGCCCTTCAAGTCCCTTTAAATCTTCTCTCACCTTCAGATTTAGATTCCAATACATTGGGAAAATGACTGACAGTATTTCTCTTAGCTATGAACCTCATAATTTTATAAATCTCTATAAATTCTTTTGCCTCCTATGCTCCAAGAAAAAAAAGTCCCACCCCCTGCATATAATTCAAGTCTACCAATCCTGGTATCATTCTTGTGAATGTTTTCTGAACCCTTTCCAGTTAATGATATATTTCCCATAGAACTGCATACAACATCGCAAGTATGGACTTACCAACACTTTGTCCAAATGTAATGTGTTGACCCTGCTCCTGTACTCAATGCCCAATGAAGGGAAGCATTCCAAATGCTTTCTTCAACACCCTGTCAACCTGGGCCACCACTTGCAAGGATTCAAGTCTGTTTGTTTAACATTCCATAGGGCCCTTCTATTCATCATGCAAGTCTTGCCCTGGTGTAACTTACTAAAATACAGCATGTCACACATCTACTGATCCTTGTCCCACATTCCAGTTCATTTTCCTCTTAAATAACTCTACACTATACCACCAATTTTAGTGTTATGCACAAGCTTACTAACCACATAAATATTTTTTTTTTCTTGAAGCTAGGGAATAATAAGCCTGATCTTTATTATCACACTTTCTTACCAGCAGGTCCAGCACTACCACAGCTGCCTAGGGCACAGACCTCAAAAGGGTGCAGTCAGGATGGGCAGACGTCCGGTACGTAGAGGCCAAATGTGAAAAAGTATACTTACTTTATTAGTTGACATCCGGGGTCTGTTGGCTTGCTGGGTGCAGGCACCTTTATTCTTTTGAGCATGCGCAAGTGCCGGCTAGCTGGATTTGAGTACCAAGGCCAGCAAGTACACGGGTGGTGGGCCCGCACATGGGGGAATGTTTCGTGCAGCTATGTGCAGGCGCGTAGTTCTGGTGCAAATAGCAGCGATCGCAGTGCTTCAGAAAACATGGAGTGGAGTACTGTGTGGTGGGCTTTGAAGGTAGGCCAGAACAGTGTGGGGGTGGGGGGGGGGCGTCAGGTGGCCAGTTGGCATGGGCCTATGATTTTGAAGGGGCTTACTCCTTTGCCTTGGTAAAGAATATTGATATTGTAAAGAGAGTCAGGTAAAGCATGGACCCTTTGCCTTGGTAAAGAGAGTCAAGGAGGGATCCTTTGACACAAAATATTAATATTTTAAAGAAGATTAATAAAAGATTAATTTAGATAAAAGATAGATAAATAAATGCAGGTAACTGAAACTAACTTATGTTTGATTTACTGTATGTGTCTTGTGCTGGCCACATACACAAATAAAAATGTACAGTATCTTTTCCCACTTCTTATGACCACCACAATGCTCGCCATGAGTGATTGTATCTGCCTTGCTATCAAATAGTAGCTTTGTAGAGCCTGTCTTTCCCCCATCAGTTTCTTCATGCTCATATATTTGTGTGTTTTGCAATTGTTTTATAAATAGATATTTGCATTGAGCCTGCATAGCACCTGTACACACTTACAACACAACATATCTATTAAATTTCAGGAAACTTGGCTTTGACAGCAGATAAATGCTTTCACTTTGAATAATCAGGCCTGTGAGTAGTTTCAATGTTCGTTGATAAAAGATACATTATTATGTTTTAAATAGTTTCATTATTAGTTTTGTTGTTTGGTGCTGTCTTTTGCATTTTATACACTCTTGTTTTTATCTTTTGTTAACTGTTAATCCAAAATACTCTTTACATTAATATATTTTATATTATGTTAAATATAATAGAGCTGCAAAGTTTGTGAGAATCTTTTAGGTCAGTAATTTTGCCTTATTATTTCTTGCAATTTAAAGTAAATTTAGCAGTTTCAAGTTTTATCCCTTTCATTTTTTTTAAACAAAACATGTTTTTTTTTAAATCGAAGTTAGCAATTTTTTTGTGGGGTACAAGTAGTTGGCCTTGTCTAGGATGCAAATTAGTCTGGGCTTACCACCTTCTTCAATCTTCCCAACCCCACAAGCTTCTCAAACATCCATTTACTTTCCATGTGGCTTTTAAAATTATGAATGATGCCCTGATTAACAAATGAGTTTTGAGACATTATTGGATAAAAATAGTCTCTGCTGCCACATTCATGAATCATTGTGCAAACTCCCTTTGTTTCCCAATATTCCCCATGGCTCTATGATTCACTGTTTTACCCTTATTAGTTCTCCCAAAGTGTAACACCTCACACGTAACAGGATTACATTCCAACTACTGTTGGTCTTCCCATATCACCAACTGATCAATGCTACCTAATTATCTTCCTTACTCTAAACAATACTGATAATTGTGAAAGTTAATTAAAATGTTAAATTTAATATTTATATTTAGACATATAGCATAGTAACAGGGCCTTCCTACCATGAGCCCATGCTGCCGGATTACGCACAATTGACCTCCAATCACGCAAACAGGGGAAGAACGTACAAACTCCTTATGGACAGCACTGGATTCGAACATGGATCGCTGACACAGTAACTGCATTGCGCTAACTCCTGCTCTAACTGTGCTGCCCCTTATCTGCAAAATTACTAATCATTCTTCCTAAATGACAGGGTTATGTAAAACCAGAGGGCTTATGATAAGGGAAAGAAAGCTTACAGGGACTCTGAGGAATTTTTTTTCAACCTAGTGGATGGATAGAGTCTGGACTGTACAGCTAGAGGGGGTAATGAAAATAGAGATTCTCACAGTACTTAAGTACTGGCATATGGGATAAGTACAGATGGGTACTTGAAGATTGGCATGGACCTGATGGGCCTGGGGGTCTCAAGCTTTGCTGTAAGATTCCATGCAAAAACCTACATTTGGTGACATTTAGCTAGGAGATTAAAAAAATTATTTAAAAGAATCTCGATAAAATAAGTGATCAAAAATAGAGTGAGGAACTGAGTTTTGGGCATATGGTAATTCAAAAGTATTGGAAGGGAAAAACAGATGAACAATGCGATTTGGGGTTGGCTAGATCATTAACAAGGTATAGGGCTTTCAGCATTTGAGATTTTGAATCTAAAAGCAAGTACAGACAAATGGAACAGTCTAGAACATTGGTCTAAGGTCGCTGCAAATCTTTGGTAAAAATGTTGGTGCCCACAGAAAGAAGCACATGCAGGTTTTAGACTGAGTTGATTCACTAGGATGATGCCCAGAATAACATGCGTTTGAGGCAACATTGGATAAAAATTAAATCGCACTACCGGGAATATAGTAATCAGCAGATTGTGGCGTTTACAATTATGAACAAGACTGGATGGGCAAATCTGGAGCAGGGACACGTTCAAATTCAGCTAAAACACAACAAATTCAGGAAAACAATTTTATGTTCGGCACAGTGCCATTCCACAAAGACACTGATTAAAAGATTTGGATATTTGAAAGGAAGAATGACTCTCTTCCAATACATTCTTATCTTTCAATTATGTGGATTACTATCCACAACTTCTAAAATGCACTTTAAAATAATCCATTAAAAATACATCCTCTCCACCTCCTCCCCATCAATGTGAACAGGATCTGGTCCCTTGCCTCTCCTTCCTAAAATCCACAATATACTTCTTGGTGATGCATAGAGCAAGATTCCCAACTTGACTCTCAATCTCCATCCTTATACTGACACATCATTTCCCATATTTTGGTCAATAACAGTGGTGTTGCCTGTTAATTTATAAATTGCATGAAATACTCATCACAGCCAGTACTAACAGGCTGAGAAACAATTTATTTTCACAGGTAGAGAGAATGCTGAATGACCAAAGGAACTACTCACGCTAACCATTGAGGCTCATTTGTTCAAAAATATATGTATTTTTATAGATATAATACTTGTCCTGCATATGTATTATTTTTCTGTTTGTGTGTTATGTCTGGTTATGTTTTTGCACCGAGGACCGGAGAACGTTGTTTCGCCGGGTTGTACAATCAGATGACAGTAAATTTGACTTGACACAACAGCAGTTGCATATGACTTGCACAAATCCACTCCATGTAGCAAAGGAAAGAAGAGCTCCAGACAAAGAGAGGAAATAGGGTATATTTTGTAAGAATTCTGACATTTCCAAAATAATTTATACAGTAGGACAAGAACAAAATTTAGGAATGGTGAATGGTGCAGCATAGCTATTGAGCAGAATTACCAATCAATTCCTAAACCTTCATATTCACTGCAGCTGTGATTGAATCTGCATCTCACTCAATTCAAGAGGATACTTGTATAAATACATTTGTTTGGTTTCATGTTTTCATTCAGACAGGGACTGCTGCAATGCTTGCTGTGTGGACGTAGAGATCATCTTATTCCCACAAATAAATGGAAAGAAAGCACTTAGGGCTATGAGCTTTATAATGATTACAGACCATTCAAGTCGTGGATGCTATTGACTCCATCGCATCACTTTGTGGGATCCTTCCATACAATGCACCTGACCTGATAAATCATAAGATTTTCTGTCTTCTTCATGTATGACAGATGTACAAGGGCCAACAACTGATCATCCTGGATTTGACATGATCTTAAGCGGTTTTGTCTATTTATCAAACCTTTCTGCGCTATGATTTTCCTTTGTGAAGGGATAGTTGAAGGTTGCAGCTTAGGCGCCAGGAATAAATTCTGTACGCTTGGTTTAAAATATGCCTTGAGCACCCATACTCAGCAGTGAAGTTCCTTTCTGTTTTTTAATGCAGCAACATCGCATTGAAGACGGCTCAATGAGGTAAAATAAAGGTGGACTTACCTTTCATGGAGAAAGCCTATAAGGCTGATCCAGTATTACTTTTACGGAGAGCGGAGATGGAAGCTGTCCTCTGGAGCTGAAGGAGGTGGGGCGAGTGGTGCAGTAGAACCACCTATCGCTGTGAGGTCAAACATAACTGCTGAGCAATGGCGGTCTTTGTTACCCATAATCCCCCACACAGCTGGTACCACTCTGTAAAACACAGAGAGGGTCCAGCTGCATGGGGGATTATGGTTAATGAAGATGGCCATTGATCCTGCATTAAAACAAAAAGAGGCTCACCTCGCCGGGCTCCACCATGCCTTTGTCTGCCTCCTCCTGGCCTGGCTCAGTGAAGGAGCAAGGAGCAGAGGGAGAATGGGAAGAGGACATTTCCAGGTGGCAAGCGGGAGTCCCAGCTCCAGCGCCAATCACTGTGGGAGCCCTGATGGTGGCTCCTGGGTCACGGGCTGACAGTATCACAGCGACATCATCAGCCTGCCCCTAAGCAGTGGCATTGCCTTTATGGAGCGAGGTGGAGTGAGTCTCCACCTCTGAGACTACCCTCAGGATGGATTGGAGTTCATGTGCTGGATCCACACACGATGGTTTTATGAAAAAGGGCTAGAGATATGTCACATGCACCTGAAAGTCTCAAGAAGTTCTGATACAGCCAAATTTCCATATCTCCATGGGGGTTGCTCTCCTGTTTTGACCGCAGTGAAAAAGACTCCCCTTTAAACTGCTTCAGGGACTTTTTAGAATCAGCAGTAATAATGGATTTCACAGCTTCTAATCAGCAAACTGCCTTTGGGAAGTGCTTTACAGAGGAACTGTTTTAACCATATGAATGACAAAGGAACTGAAATATAACAGATCCCCTGCTGATTTCTACGGGCAACCATTGCTCTTCTATTCAGGTTTCATAAAAATGCCACAATTATAATCCTGCAAAGAATGAAATAAATATTTTGTAGCTACATGACAAACATTGAAGAATGTCTGGTGTTAAGTGCTTTTGATATTAAAAAAAAGTAGTTTTTTGAACTGTCACATGCGTGCTAATGTGTTTGCACTTGTCTCAGCCTTTATATTCTGTGGGATTGCTTAGCCATGTTCAAAGAGAAATCTAATGGAAAGTGATAGTTCAAAACAACAAATTGAATTTTTTTTCCAACAGCTCTTGCAATTTCCTATCCAGGGGATTTTGGTTGATAGAGATCAAAAGCAATGTAATTTTTACTAGAGTCAAGTTCATTCAGGAGTCTGATAATGCAAGAAGGTAGTGTCCTTAAATCTGGTGATGCGTGATGTCACACTCGCAAATCATCTTCCTGATGGAAGAGAGGTGAAGAAAAGGTGGTAAGAGGGAGATGAGGTTTTTTTTTCAAAATGTTGGCTGCTTTTCCAACAGAGGGCATGGTCTAGGGAGATGGATTTGGACTTCAGTTAAAAAAAAATCCACATGCTGTTAATACCTTTGACTCTTTTACTTCCAAGAAGAAATGATATATTTGTTTTATGAACCACTTTTTAAAAAAAATCACTTGCATAGGAACTCTGCATGTTTCCAATCCATGGCCTTAAGGTTCTTCATAATCATAACTTTCTAGCCAAGTTTAACTCCAATGCCGTCTATCAATTTGCAGACAACACCACGGCTATGCACCAAATAATGGAAAATTATGAGTTAGACTAAAGGATAGAGACTTGTGGTGCCAGATCAACAATCTTGCTCTCTGTATCAACAAGAAGTTTATTGTGGATTTTAGGAAAGAAAGGCCAGGGGCCAGATCCTGTCCATATTGATGGAGTAGAGGTGCAAAGGGTTAGTACCTTTATGTTCTTGGGAGACCCATCCTGAAGCCACCATATTGAAGCAAGCATGAAGCAGGTACACCCACACCTCAACTTTAAAAAATGTTTGACATGTTCTTTAATACTCCATCAAACATCTACAGATGTCACTGTTGGAAAGCTTGCTGATTTGTTGTATCACAAACTGGTTTGGTCCTTCAAATGTGTAGAAATGTAGAAGGCAGCAGAAAGTAGCAAACATAGCCAAGTCCATCATGGGCTTTGAATAAACAAATAGATGAATGAAAATGGATGGGAATATGTAGAGAAAATATGAAAAGTACAATAAATGTGAGATATAGAATGGTGCATTATAATTTTATTCATTAGTTATAATTAACTCCATACAAATTTTTTTTAATGAATCAGACTCTTTCAGATGGACAGGAAATTGGTACATTTTTGCATTCTACTTGGCAGTGTCCTAAAGTTAAACCTTTTTGGTTAGAAATGGGTAAATAATTGGAACGAATATTGGGGATTAAATTCCCACAGGATCCAATGTTATTTTTATTGAGAGATATTAAGAATATTGAGTTGAAATTGAATATATATCAAAAGAAGTTGGTTCAAATTGCTTTAGCAATAGCAAGAAAATGTATTGCCATAACTTGAAAGTCTGATATGGATCTGGGTATAGAAAGATGGCATGCTGAAGTTCGGAGTTGTATATCACTTGAGAAAATTACTTATAATTTAAGAGACAAATATATTTTTTGAATGATATGGAGCCTTTATTTACAAAATATGGGTGTTAATATTTAAATTAATCTCTGACATTACCTTCTCCATAAGGACTCATTATATTATGAGAGTCTTTAAAGTAGTAGACACCCCTGTTGAGGGTCTCTTGTCCCATTCTTACTCTTCTTTCTTTCTTCTTTTGTAGGGGGTAGAAGGGAGTGGTATATGGGGGAGGACATTTTTATCTTTCTTTTTCTTTTTTTTAACCACATGTATTTGTATTGTTTTGAATTATCTTTAATTGTGTGGTTTTAAACTAATAAATAAAATGTTTAAAAAAGGCTTTGAAAAAAAAAAATCCCTGCATTTTTTCCTCTATCCAACTGGTAATACCTTCCCATGAAGAGCTTGTTAAAGAGTTAAAGAGTCTGGTGTTTTTCCTCTATCCAACTGGTAATACCTTCCCATGAAGAGCTTGTTAAAGAGTTAAAGAGTCTGGTTTCAGGCACATAGACTGGGAATGCTGGTAATTAAAGGGCATTGATGATGGTTCGTTTGCCCTTCCAATTAATATGGAGGAGTTTGCAAAGATAGCATTAGTGGTCTTTTCTTAATAACGGAATGACTGCTGTAGGCAGACAAGGTCTCAGACATACATAAAAGGGAAGGAATTAATGCTACCTGGGAAGCTGCAAGTTTTGTTCCAGATAGAAGGTCTTAATCTTCAAATTATTTAACCTATGTTGACTATGTCCAATAACCAAGGTTACCAAAACCTCTAATGTCATGTTCCAGTATAAACATGATGTTTGCATTTGCACACACTCAGAATTCACAATTCAATTCCATTACCTGAAGCATATAAGATCATGAGCTTCAAATTCAGAATTTGCAGGACCAAGGTCCTCTACAAACCTCAATCTTCTGTACCAAGTTGCACTCCTACGATGATGTTTCACATCAAGACCCTCCCTAGTAAATAAGGATGACTTTTTATATCTCAGGACCCACCTTTAGAGAATTGAAGATCAATGATGAAGTTGACTACCAACTTTAGAGTATGTGCACCACTCATCATTGCGCCATGACCAGAGATGAAGGTGAAATAAATACAAGGTGATGCATTATGTAGAATCTCCCAGGACTTCCCATCGTCAAGAGTTAATTAAGGCTGAAACCGCAACAACTTCTGAACTTTGCAATTGAGTAAGGGAAAAAAAACTCTGACATTCCAGGGAGACTGCAACCTGTTAATTGTATTCTCTGGCCATGACAAGTGGCACTGTGAGATATTAGAAATAAACACAAGAGAAATGAAGAGCAGTGAAGCCTGTCCTGTAGCAACTCCACAGTCAAAGAGAAAACTAAAATGCTGGAGGAATTCAGAAGGTCTCATAGTGTCTATACAAAGTAAAGATAGATACACACCGTTTCAGACTTTAGGCCTTTGAAGAGAGCAGTACAGGTAGCTGGGATCATCGTGAGGGCTAAACTGGGAGGCCTGGAAACAGAGTTGGAAACCACATGATACAAGATGCCAACAGAGACAAGTAGCCAGGGAGGACACGTGCCTATGGATGTGAGTCTGGGTGAGTAGATAGTCATAGAGTTTGAGAGAAACAGGGACTACAGAGGGGAAGCAATGAGAGAGGCTTTCACAGAACTCCTTTCAAAGAGAGGATGAGAGCTTCTTCAGGGCAGGCAGCCCTCGAAGAGGTTTTGCACTGGAGCAACTGAATGGAGTGAAACATGAAAGTCTGCAGACTAAAAGGCTCAGATCTGAAATCTTGGTTATAGATCTTTTCCTCATATGTTGACATTGCAGGACCTGCTGAGTCACTCCAGCATTTTGATGTTTTTACTACAATCACAGCATCTGCAAACTTTTATGTTTTACTAATTTCACATATCTTTGGAATTTTAAGAGGTAAAGGTTTCTTTATATGCGGATGGTCTTTTGTTGTATATTTTAGACCCTGATCATTCGATCCCATCTCTTCTGTCACTGCTCCACCAATTTGGTCAATTTTCAGGGTATAAACTAAATCTTCGGAAAAGTGAGCTGTATATATTGAAATCTTCTGCTTCCATCGATACTATCCTTCTTTTATAAATAGTTAAAAATCAATCGCATAGGTGTCACTACTACCAAAAATTCCAATAATCTGTTTAAAGATAATTTTCTTACTTTATTGAATTATGTTAAGAAATCTTTAGCTCAATGGTCTCCTCTTTCAATGTCCTTAAATGGATAAATTAATGCTGTAAAGATGAACATTTTACCTAGGTTTTTAATACATCTTCCAATATTTCTATTTTTAAATCTAAAGCTTTTTTTTACTCACTTGACTCAATTATTTCTTCATAGGTTTTTCTGCAAAATCTTAAAAAGAAAGGTGGTTTGGCACTGCCCAATTTTAAATTTTGCTATTGGGCAGCTAACATTTTCAAACTACCCAAGCACCATTTCTTCAGATACCTACAAATTAGGAGATTTTTGAATTCTTTATTGTGGAGACTTTCCTCAGGACATTTATATTAATACTATAGGGATGATTTACAAATTTATGATTACGAATCAAAAATAAAGCTGATATCAGCTAGTTATGACTTATTATTAAAGTCTATGGACAATTCCCTAGATGAGATTAAAAAGTTATAGGAGCAAGATCTTCAGTTTTCATTTTGGGATTATAACATGGGATTCTATTTTAAAATTAGTAAACTCTGCTTTTTGTACCCATCACTCATTTTTACAATTTACACTTGTACATCAAGCCTTCTTTTCTAAAGTTCAATTGGCTAAATTTCAACATTTCTTCGCAATGTGACCGGCGCTGGACTGAAGAGGGTATGCTATTACACATGTTCTAGTCTTGTACTTCTCATTCCCTTTTTTGGGGAAGATATTTTTTGTACCTTATCTTTAGTCTTTAATGCAAATTTAAGACCAAATCTCTATTTGGATTAACTAAAATAACTGATTTGAATTTAACAGTCTCTCAATCCCATGTAATCTCCTTTGTGCCCTTATTGCTAGATGTTCAATACTGATGAAATGGAAAGATGCTATCCCTCCTACTCAAATTCAATGGCTGTCTGATAGGATAGGCATGTTTAGCTTTGGGGCGGGGGGGGGGGGGGAAATTAATTGCTCTACCAATGTAAAGAGTTTGAATTTTTTTAATTTTATGGGGAATTTTTATTAATTATTTACATAATTTATATGATTATTCAGATATTGTTTTGTGATTTTTCATCTTCTCTATAAGGCAGTAAATTATATGCAAATACCAACAACTTCAGAAGGGAAGTAGATTTTGTAGAACAGTATTTTTTTTTGTCTTTTTCATTTAGCCATTTTATATTGCAATACGTAGTATACTTTTTTGCTGTTCTTTTAGTCTGTTTGTTAAAATACTTTGTTTACATATGATAGCATCATATGTGCTAATTCTGTTTAATGGCTTTTACTTGCTTATAATTATTGAAACAATAAAAATATTGAAAAAATAATATTTTGTGATGAGGAATGGTACCAAACAGTTTCAATCACACTTTGAATCCCCCTACTGAGACATTCAAAATAAACGAGTATTGTTTACATTTCATTTCCAAGGAAGATTGAAAAGAAACACTTTTAGAAGTTGTTGGAACCTAATTGTAAATAATTTAAAACTCATTATCTCTATAGTTATTATGTAACTCTACATTTCTCCACAGGATTCACCCAATAGAGTTGTTGATCCCTCAGAGACTCTGCATATACTTAAGTTTACTACTGTTCATTCAGGAAAAGAAGGCAACCAGCAATTAAAGTGAAAATTAAATCTTGATTCACATCTTACAACTCATTGAAAAGAGACACAGTAAAATAGTTCAAGCAATTTAAGAATGAGAGAGGACTATGGCAGTTTTGCATAACTTGCCAAAGTACGTACATTGGAGAATCATACTAATCTAACATAATAAAACCTTGTGCATGTTGGAATAAAGGCTAGAGCCTCCACATTAACAAAATAATCGCAGTAAGACATATACCAAATGTATTGGAAAATGTGTGATGACACACTTTTTCAAGAAATGGATATAAAACCAATCGCAGAAGAGGAGCACCACAGGTCAGAAGTGGGTTGATAGAGGATTTTATGCATTTTGCAGATAAATTAATAACAAAACTGTTTTGATGGTCAAGGATCTGAGAAAACCTGAACCTGCTGAAAATGAAATTCTTGAACATATTGGGGAACACTTTTTTCCCCCAAAGAGGAAATGTGGCGTGGTATTTTTGTGTGCAGATGAATTGTGAAACAGGTTATGTGAAAACATCATTGCATGTAATTGCAATGATGTTGTCTTCATTAAAGGCAAGTTCTGAAGGTGCCTAATCTTTTAAAAATGACACCTGTGTTGTTAAAGCTATTACCAGCATTTAATTAAATCCAACAGCAATACAATTTGTACATGCACTTCTACCCTAATTTCCTGTGCACATAAAGGGTGCAGGACATCGTCTTTACAACAGACTCTCATGAGGACATACTTAGTTTTACTCAAGGAACCCAAGCAGTGCATTACCTTTGTAAGGAATCAGGATCAGCCATTCCATCCACAGAAGGACTTTATGAACAAAATTCAACTGTGTTGCATATGAATACTCAAATCCCCTTCCCAACCAAAACTACCCCAGTGTCCCGCTTTTCATTGATGTTTCTGGGCCATTCAATCGATAAAATGTAATGGGCTCCAGCACACTCTGCCATTCCCTCCAAGCACCTCCCTGTTGCAAATTTAAATGAGCATTTTAATATCTGGCTTTGAAATTGGTGCTTCTTACAGGTCCCTCACACTCCCTTAAATTCCTGAAGGAAATACTGCAGGAGATAAAATTCAGTTAAAATTTTAATAAGAGAAGGCTAGATAGGATGTCTTTACCTAGTTACAATTTTAATCCTTTGCTGAACGGCCAAGTCAGTGTTAAGAAAACTGAACATACTCTCAGGTATGTGAATACATGACCAGGGGCAGACAATTTAAATGGAGGAAGGTAATATGAACATGAAAGGTACCAATGTTATAACTAGTAAGTGGCACTTCCATTTACTTTCATTGCTTCCAGCTCCAAAGATAAGAGAAACTGAGCAGAGAGCAGTTAGTGAATAAATTACCAGTTCTCTTCCTCGGTACATAATATCAATAATTAAAGATGCCAAGGGGGAAAGTGATTTTGTTTGTCACACATCTCAAGAAAATTGTATCAAAACAATGATGTCATTGCAGAGAAGAATTTTTGTTCCTTGCCTTGTGCAACTTAAGAATGCAAACATTTTTCCTATATTTGCTTAAGCAGTATGTTTAAAAAGGAGGGGGGGGGGAGGGAGAGAGGTATTGAGATTGATGACTTATCCTTGGTTAAGAAGCAGGTTTTAAGGAAGGCCTTATAAAAAGCAGCCAGAGGTGGCGAGGCAGATGTTGAAGGTGAAAATTTCAAAACCTGGGATCTAAGAGTGCAAAGAAGGAAAATTGGAATGCACAACAAATAAGAGAGTTCTTGATGGATTGTAGGACTGGAGAATCAAGGAGGTGCATAGCCATGGAGGAGAAGAATGCAAGGATAAAAGTGAAGATATGATTTTGGTTTACACAAAAATGCTGGAGAACCTCAGTAAGTCACACAACTATGTTTTTTTTCCACATAGAACTTAAATGATTTTTTTTTCCATTCTGAAGTGTCTCCCTACTTTCCGGGAGTGGCCGTTCACACAGGAATGACCAAAACTCCAAATCATACCGCAAGTTTAGACAGAATACCTGAAGTGCCGATTTAAAGGAGGCTGGGCATCCTATTCATTAGCCCATTGTTCATGGATTGCCTGAAGTTTAGTTTAGACTGCAGGGAATTTGTGAAAATAACTAAGGGTTGAGGAGGTAAATGTCGGAACAGGAATGAGTCCATTATTCCCATTCCGATCTTCTTACACAGACTGTGTTCTGGGAAATTAGGAATAGTTTCCTGGAACACAGCAGCTGTGTAAAAATCATGTGTTTTTTTAATGTAGTAAAGAAATATACATAACCAACATTTCAGGCCTGAGCTCTTCATCAAGATATGAGCAAAAATCAGACAGGCATCTGAATAAAATAGAGTTGGGAGGGCCACGGGGAAGAGCAGAGGTCTACAGGCAAGAGGTCATAAGTAAATATGGGTGGGAGACCACAAGGTAAAAAAGCTGAGGTGACAGGGGGAGGGAATAGCTTTTTGAATGGAGAGGGAAAGGGGTGGAGACCTGGAGGAAAGGAGACAGCAGGAAGGGGAAGAGAGGGAACCAGACAAGTGTTCTAACGGAAATCAGGGAAGTCGATGTTCATACCATCGGTTGGAGAGTGCCCAGACAGAAAACGAGGTGTTGTTCCTCTAATTTGTGGGTGGCCTTGGTTTGGCGATACATTAGGCCATGGATGGACATGTCGACACGGAGAGGGGCACACAATTGAAAAGATTGACCACTGAGAGATCCTTGCCATTGCAGCAGACAGAGTGAAGGAGCTCAGTAAACCAACCACCCAGTTTGCGTCAAATCTCTCAGATGCAGAGAGCGCCACAGCAGGAGCACCAGATGCAGTAGATGACTCCCACAGATACACAAGTGTTGCTTCACTTGGAAGAACTGTTTAGGGCCCCAAATGGTGGTGAAGGTGGAGGTGTGGTCACAAGTGTGGCACTTCCTATAGTCACAGGAGAAGGCAGCAAGGGAGCAATTAGTAGGAAGGGATTAGTAGATGAGGGAGTCATGGAGGGAGAAGTCCCTGCAGAAAATGGAGAGGGGAAGATATGCCAAGTGGTGGGATCATGTAGTAGATGATGGAAATTGTGGAGGATATTATGCTGAATGCAGATGCTGGCATGGTGGTAGGTGATGTCAAGGGGTATCTTGTCCATTTTACATCTAGGAGCAGAGGGGGCCAGGGCAAATCTGCAAGAAATGGAGGAGACATGGGTAAGGACTGAGATAATGATGGCAGAACAAAAGGCAAGGTTATTGAAGAAGGTGGACATCTCGGATAATCTAGAATGGAAGACCTCATTCTGGGAGTGATGGAATGGAGACAGAAATTGAGAGAAAGGAATAGAATCCTGACAGGGAACAGGGTGTGAAGAGGTGTAGTCAAGATGATTGTAGGAGTTTGTGGGATTGTAGAAAATGTCTGTAAAGTTCATCTCCCAAGATGGAGACCGTGAGATCAAGAGTGTTCCCAGAGATGAACCAAATGAATTTGATGTCAGGGTGAAAGTTAGCAATAAAGTGGATAGTGTTGTCAAGGTCATTGTGGGTGCATAAGGCACACCAAAGTAGTCATCAATGTAGCAGATGAAGAGTTGAGGAGCCTTGCCTTGTAGGATTCTTGCATGGATAACTCTACATAGACAACAAAAAGGCAGGAATAGCTGGGACCAATGTGAGTACCCATGGCTACTCCTTTGACTTGAAATATGATTCTGTATTCTAAGTTGATGTAGGTGAGGAAATATGGATGACTGATCCTTGGGAGTTAGAATAACAGACATAGAACTTTTGATCTTTAAAATTACTGAAGGTGGAACTTTGTGGGCAGCATCAAGGCATGGGAATAGTTAAATATATAGATGATAAAGATGGATGATAGTTACAGCAACAGAGATGTTGAAGCGAGGATTGAGATGAACAATGGTTCACGTGATAGTGTCATAAAATCAACTGAAATTAAAGAATATTCCAGCATTGCAACTATTTCTTGTCCTTGTGAGACAATAACCAGGGAAGGGGAACACAATTTAGAGGAAAGAGGAAGGACCCAAACATCTCAGTTTAACAGGAGGCCACAAGAATGACTAAATGTTAGACAATCAGCCTGAAAACACAGAAGAACTGAAGGAGCTGATGAGATAGAGCTGAGTGTCATCAGTTTCTTTCTTTCTTTTTCAATTTTTTTATTAATCATAGTATAGGTATTCAGTACATGAGGAGAACATTATCAAAAGGTAGAAAAATCAATGAAATAACATATTGCATTGCAGCACAATTAACGAATATTTCCTCAAACTGAAATTTACAAAAAAATATATATTTTTATTATATAAAATCCCACCTACTCTAAAAAAAAGACTGAGAAGGCTTTTCTGAGAATTTATTGATGAAAATTACTCACGTGGTCTGCATCAACAAAGAGAAAAGAAGTAAAATATAGTCCAGAAGGGAAATTAATATACTAAGTCATGTGGAAATAATTTATAAAAGCTCACCAACCCTCTTCAAATTTTACAGAAGTATCATATATATATATATATATGACTCCTAACTTTCTCTGCTTAAACATGACATAATTTGAGAGAGCCACTGAGTCAAAGTAGGTGGATTAGAATCTTTCCATTTAAAGAAGAGAGCTGTTCTTGCCCACAATGTAGAACAGGTTACAACCCGATGTGTGGAAGTGGAGAGTTATCACTTTACAGGTGGAACTAACCTACTCACAGTCAGTCATGTGCTGCTGAGAAATACAAGTCAAAAGTGGGACTATTAGGGGAAGCTTAGAGACAACAATGTAGAGGGAAGAAGTGCCATTATTGGAAATTTTCTTGCAAGGTTAAAGGGAAAGAAGCAATGCCATCCTCAGTCAGCTGGACAATAGCAAAGAAGAAGTGAAGGATATTGCCATCAACATACAAAGAGCTCCAATTGAAAAAAAAACCCATAAATTATTTATTATTAAAATAGTTCCAATGTTTACTCTTCACATCAGTTGAAAATGAAGATAAATAGGCAGGCCATAAGAACAGACCCTGTTTAATTAAGAGCTGAAAGTCCAAACAATTACTTGGAGGCTATTACTGGAGGTTAATTTAAAGGTTAAAGATTCATTTCCATTCCATGGAGAGGGAAGAATATATTCAAAGCTTTATTGATTTTATAAAACAAAGTGGAGCCTGCAGTTTGATCGTTAAACTCTAAATGTTAAACTGCTCTGACAGAAATTGAAAAATATAATGCCACCAATATTTCTCAAAAATTCATCATCCTCCAGCTCAATATTTACTTGATGCAAATCAAGTATTTTTCCAACTCAAAAGATGGGAAATCTTCAAATCTGAAAATGACAAAAGCTACATGCAGAGATCACCCCAAACAAAAGGTCAATGAAATAAATTGCTGACAAATTGTTATTTTACCTTCTTGAACAGCTTGAAATGGATTGTTGGAATCAACAAATCTGACCGAGAATGTTATCTTTTCATTTTGCAATATTTCTTCATTCATGTTCATTTCTGCCACAGCCAATCGAAACATTTTGTCATCTTTTCTGGCAGTCTCTTCAAAAATTGCTCCTGAAGAAAGAAACCAAATCAACATAAAACCATTTATTTGAGCCTGATTTAGACATTCATTCTTCTTATTTATTTCTTTGTTTGTTTATTTATTTATTCATAGAATCTACAGGTTTCTTCTGTTCAAAATTTTTTTTCCCCCTACCTTCCAGGATGGCCGTTCACAACTAGTGACAAAAACTCAAAATCTCCATTTCATTACGCGCGTTTACTCTGAATTCCGGAAGTGCAGTAAGTAAAGAGGCGGAACTTCCAAATATGTGCTATTCACTAGCCTGTTGCTTCCAGACTTTAGACTGCAGGCATTCTGGAAAATTTACTGGAGATCCAGGAGGTAAAATTTAGAATGGGAATGAGTCCCTTATTTCCGCTCCGATCTTTTTTACACAGACTGCATTCCACAGAATTGGGAATCATTTCCCAAAGTGCAGAGGCTATGTAAAAAACATAAATGAGAACAAAAATCATTGGTAACTAATTGAAGCAGCTGAACTTTCCAGTAGTTCCATGAATTTCCATGAAATGACATTCAGATACAATTCCTGACATGCAATAATTAATTGTCTACATTTAATCACATTGACTCTATTTTTTTAGGATATCATTGGTTTATTGATTTAGTCCTAGGCAGTATTCTGAAAAACATCCAATTATTTTCAGCAAGACATTCAATTTTAATTATGTACAAGCAGAACAATGATGCACCTTGATTAAAACAGTAGAGATGCCTGAAACATGCATGGGTTTAAAGTTAAAACCCAAACTGGAAGTAGTGAACAGAATTTACTTTTTTTTCCTAATATATATTTGTTATACTGTATTTTCATGCCAAAAATGTTGAAGGGTATCCAGATCAAATTGGGGCAGAAGGTAAAGGTAAAGGTTCCATTATTGTCACATGGCCTTATGTTAAACTCGTGGAAGTACTGCCACATTAAACAAGGGAGCCGGGTTCAAAACTGACTTCTGGCATCATATACTGTGGCCACGTGATTTGCCCTGGCACTCTGGTTTCCTCCAACATCCTAAAAATGTGTGAGTTGGCAATTTAATTAACAACTAATGTATAGGTGAGTGGTAGAATATGGGCTGCAGTTGATAAAAATGCGGAGGTATGGAAATGAGGTCAGTGTACCTGTGGTGTAATGAATGTTAGACGATCAAAGGGCCTGCTGTTGTACTCCATGAGTCAGTGATTCTATGAATCTTTTCCATGTGAATTTGTTTATCCATGTTATACCTGGTCCACATCCATACTAATTTTAAATGTGTCTCACTCTACAGCAGATCTGGTCTGGTCTGACTTTTCCTGTCACAATAAGGATGGGGTTAACAATATTTGCTATGCATTTTTTGGGGTTTTTTTTTGATTATTTTATTTATATTTTCAAAACAACATGAAATACATCAATTACCTAAAAGAAACATAATCTTATCATTTGATGTTGATTTTGAGTAGGAAAAAAATTAAAAAAAACAAGAACAAGCCCTAACCCTTCCCCTTCCCATCCACCCAGGGAAATAAAAGGAGAGAAATAGTCAATAGAATTGAAGAGAGAAAAGAAAAAGAGACAAAAAAAAAGATTTCATTGGATTCATCAATTTCCTGGCAACGGATAAATGCCCTGACTTACCCAGAATCCTAGGTGGCTCCCAGATGCAGGGGGGGGCCGAGGGTGGAGGTGGGGGGACGGTGGAGGGGCATAATTAAGAATCTACACTTATGTGTTGAAGATAACGACTCCAATTTTTTAGAAAAAAAAATGCATTTTTTTCCAAAGGTTATAAGTAATTTTCTGCATGGGAATACACCGCCAACACGATCTTTACAAATTTTAATTGGTGTTTCAACATTTTAGGTCTTACATCTGCTATATTTCCTAATATAAGTAATTCCGGTATCTGTATAAATCAAATCTTATTGATTTCCCAAATCTTCCCAGAAAGGCTTCACTTTGAAACATGACGAGGTTGAATGCAAAAAGAGGTTCCTGTTTCTTCGCTGCATTTAAAACATCAATCTGATATTTCTGATTTTTAATTTGTGTAATTTTTGCAGCTGGTGCAAAAAAATTGTATTGTGGCAATCTATACCTTATATTAATAGCATTGTTCATGCTGTCCTGACTTAAGTTGGACCACTTTTTTCATTATTCAATCTTTGTCTAGAAATTTGTAACCCCCATTTTGGGGTATGCCCTTGAAGTAGGAAATATGCTTTTGAAATAAATGTCTTTGTAATCCCCTTCAAACCAGAATCTTTTCTGCCCTATGGAAAGGTCATCATTGGGTCCAATTTGTCCCTTAAATAAGATCTTAATTGAAAATAGCAGAAGATAGTATTATTAGTTACGCCATATTTGGTTTTTAATTGATGAAATGGCATTAGTTGCCTCTGCTCATTACAATCTTCAATCCTGGTGTCCAGGATTTTATTGTCCATTGTTAAAGGAACAAACCTATTTTGAACTAGAGGAGTCTTAGAAGATAGGCCCCCTTTAGTCCTGATTTGATATTTTATTCCAAATATCAATTATGTTTTAATAAGGGGGCTTATACACCTGAAATTAATTTTGACTACCATTATTTATATATTATATATATGTGTGTGTACGATATATATAAATAAATAGATAGAAATATATCTTCTTTTATCCTTTCTCCAACCTTATGCAGCATTTTTTTTTGCCCAAAAAGGCTCGTCTCCTCCATCAAAGAGGGAGGTGAAATAATATTTCTTGAAGTCTGTGAGCTTCAAACCTCCCATTTCATAATCCCATAATAATTTATCAATAGACACCCTGGATGGCTGATCCTTCCAGAGGAATTTCCTGATGCTTTTGTTTAGGTATTGAAAAAACTTCTGAGGTAATGGAATCAGTAATATCTGGATGAGATATTGGGCTCTGCATATGCATTATTAACAAAGAATTATTCAGCTCCTCCAAATTTATGGTTCTCCTGCAAAAAAATAATGTGCACCTCATTTAAAACACTGCATTGCTTTATGTATCTGACACATCACCACTAAAATTATGAGGTTAAGGTTTTTCCAGACCAGCACTAATAAATCTCATTGCAATCAAACAATCTTTTTGACAATAGAAATTAATTATACCAATTGTGAAGCTTACTCCTTCAGATTTTAAATAGTGTTGAGAAAATTTACAAATAATAAAATGTAAAATCATATTTAATTTTTAATTTCTTGCTTTCTTGTCTCTCAATCATATTTTTCCATAATCTTTTTGCTTGTGTGCACACAATTAATTATGCATCCAATTCCATCTCTGATTTACACTTCCTGGTTCATTGGCTGATTCTTCATCTGATTGGAGATTGATTTTTTTTTGTCCCTTTAATTTCAGCAAATTCCATTGAAGAACTTCAGGAAAACCTTATGGGCATTGTAGACAAAAACATTGCTTCATACTTTCAAATTCTCTCATCTATGATTTTTTTTTTTTTTTTTTTTTTTTTTACACAGAAATAAAGGAAAAAAATTCTGTTTAAAAAATGTGCATACTTACCTCCAGAGTGATCGTTTACACAGCACTTTTCCTAAGCGCCTTTACACTGCCTTCCTGTGTTGCGGAGTTTGTTGGAGGGTGAACATCATATTCATTAGCCCAATATTTTTTACGGAGCGCCTGCGGTCAATTTAGACTGCAACCGCTCTGTAAAAATGTGTAGGGGGTCTTGGTGGAAAAATTATGGGATGGAATTTAACTAATAAATTCCGTCAGGACATTTTTACACCGCCAGTGGAGCTGAAAACCCCTCTTATTGGTCAGATCCAACACGTTCAATGCTTATACCACCATTATCAGTTTGTATTGCGTTGCAAATAATGTGTTAAGTATGCTAATTTAACAACTCCGGAATGCTTTCTGCCCAAGTTTTTTTCTTCTCTCCAGTGTATTTCTCAGCTGTCGACTGAGTATTAATCTATTTGTCCAGATCTGAATACTCTTGTATCAAAAGTCCAGAAGGAAGAGGTTAAGTGTCAACTGGGAAAATGGGTGGGATAAAATCTGGTGAAATATCAACAAATGTAGTTTTGTCTCAAAGTATTATACCTGCAAAACACATTAACTTTCTGATTATTGATTAGCCAAGAATGAAGATAAATTAAATCCCAAGCCTAATTTGGATTGAACTAGTGATTCTTGAAATCTGAAATAACATCAAAATCAATGGGGACACTGAGCACGTCAAGCTGTGTCCATAGAAAAAGAAACACTTAACATTTCAAGTAGTTGAGCCTTGGGATTGATAATAGCTTCTGTGATCTCAGTGCAACTCAAAGCTTGAATTGGCACACCACCAGTCAAGTGAGTTGAAAGACAAAGCATTAGAATGTGGAGAAAGAATGTGCTCAATGATTGCAAGCTCCACGTTAACATTCCAGAATTTACCTTTTCTGGACATTGGTTGGAATAAGAGCTCAGTTATTTTCAAATGACTGGAACCTGGTGTCAAAACCATCCGATTTGTAGGTATGCCTGCAGAAGCTAAGGCATGGAAAGTCTGTTCAAGCATTAGCAGGTGCAAAAGTTCAGCCAATATTATATTTAAACGAAAACAAGGAGAGCATCTTTTGTAAAACAACAAATTGAAAGAAAAAGAGGAAACATCCCACAGAGGTATGTAAAAAAAATCTGATATTTATTAGAAAGACCTTTATTATTTGCTGATGTATAAAGTCCCAAGGCATAAATAAAGCATTAAAAACAAGAGAAGTAATGACAAAGTAAATTTCAAATTTGTAAGACACAAGATTGGAGAATTGTAAATGTTCTATCTTTGTTTAAAACTCTAGAGAAAAAAGTCCTGCCAATGACCAATTGATGACATTATCTCAGCAGTGGAAAGCTGAGATTATGTGACTGAAACTTCAGCATGAATTTCTATTTTAGCACTGATGAAAAAAATTCAGAAAATGTTGGTGGGGAAAAGAGAAGTAAAAACTACCCATGCCAAGAGTTCATGCCAGCTAAACTTCTATTCCCTTTCAAAATCTCAACCAAACTCTCATTTGACCGCCAGCACACATGGGAAGACACCATGATGCCTGTGCCAGGCAACACCCACTCATTCTCCTTCTTCAGTGGTATTACATTTTCCAAAGCACTCCAACTTTTGTTGCAATTTGACTCTAAAGAACATCAATGTGATTGTAAACCCTATGATTTGTTCAAGTATAAAAAGTCTCCACTATATTAAATTCACTTGGTATCTTAATTAATTGAAGAAATTAGAGAGAAAAAAACTAATAGAAAAAAAGCTAATCAGGATCTAGGGTGGACACACCTGATGCTTTTGTTTAGGTATTGAAAAAAGTTCTGAGGTAATGGAATCAGTAATATCTGGATGAGATATTGGGCTTTGCATATGCATTATTAACAAAGAATTATTCAGCTCCTCCAAATTTATGGTTCTCCTGCAAAAAAATACACACACACACACACACACACACACAAACACACACATATATACACATACATATACACACACACACACACACATATATATACATACATATCCATATATATATATATATATATACATACATATATATATACACACACACACACACACATATACACACACATACCCTGTATATATTTATATATAAAATACCATCATGGATTACCATATAGTAATATATGGTAACCCATGACCATGTCCTTCAGGACATATCATTGAGCATAGAGAGATCATGCCTGATGGCCAGTAAAACATTTTATTGAAGCAAATAATATGATGGATTAATAGACTAAATAGAGTTTCCAAACATCACCAAAGAAATTTACTAAAGCATCACATGCATTATTTGTTGAAAATAAAACCAAGACTTTTGGCACAAAATAAGTGTTAATACGGATTCCAAGAGAACTGAATGGCAGAGAGTAAAAGTCTGTAGTAAACAAACACTTCTCAAGCTAGCCAGGAAAAAATAAGTTGCTGGAGAAGCTCAGTGAGTCAGCCAGAATCTATGGAGGGAAATGAAGAGTGGCTCCTCGGATGCTGCCCGACCTGCTGACATCTTTCAGCAGCTCAATTTCAGTCTCTACAGTCTCTTGAGTCTCCACTTTTCAAGCTTGTAATTATAGGAAAGAGCCAAGAGATTGATGAAATAATCAGATTTGTTTTCCATTAAGTGTGTTATGCACCAGTGAATTCTCCTGTGACTTTTCACAAAGTGAAGTCAGGAGATGAGCTAAATTCTGAAATCTGAAGTGAAAATATTTCTACGTTTTATTGAAACATGAATTTCTTAATCCATTAAGTCAAGGTGAAACAGTAATTAACCTATGATAAACTAAGCCAGCGAACCATCGGACATCCCAAGAGTCTTTTGAAATAAATAAATATTGTGAGCCACTAAAGAATAAAGGAGATAGGAATTAAATAAACAAATGGGAGACCAAAATGTCAGCATCAGAAGGCAGAACCTTAATTAAATATCAGACCAGGAGTTCAATGATAAGGTGAACCATGGGCAGTCACTTGTCTCATTAGCAAATCTTTGTTTACTTGATGTTGAATAAGCCAACATTCATGTCCCCTGTTATATCTGGATGGCTTTCTGACTTGTGGTGATGGTACTCTCACAACAGTTGTAAACAGGGTTGCAATTACTGTTACCTAATGAGGTGAAGAAACTGAAACAATTAGAGATTTTTTCACTCGGCCTTAGGTGAAGCTGGGTGGGTCACGTCTCCAGAATGGAGGACCATCGCCTTCCCAAGATCGAGTTATATGGCGAGCTCTCCACTGGACACCGAGACAGAGGTGCACCAAAGAAGAGGTATAAGGACTGCCTAAAGAAAGCTCTTGGTGCCTGCCCCATTGACCACCGCCAGTGGGCTGATCTCGCCTCCAACTGTGCATCTTGGCGCCTCACAGTTCGGCGGGCAGCCACCTCCTTGGAAGAAGACCGCAGAGCCCACCTCACTGACAAAAGACAAAGGAGGAAAAACCCAACACCCAACCCCAACCCACCAATTTTCCCTTGCAACCGCTGCAACCGTGTCTGCCTGTCCCGCATCGGACTTGTCAGCCACAAACGAGCCTGCAGCTGACGTGGACATTTACCCCTCCATAAATCTTCGTCCGCGAAGCCAAGCCAAAGAGAAAGAGAAGGTGAAGCGTATAATAACCAAAGCACAGTTTTAATGTGAGATATTCTTCACTAAAAATTGATCTCCCTATGGCTTCACTCCCATAAATGTTAACACAGACATTGACCAAACACTGCATTAACAGGAAACAAAATTTATGATATCTGCATGTAAGAGATTTATATGTTCAATTTTTTTCAAGTTTTTTGGGCAGGTAATAAATTAAGGCAATATCAAATTTATTAATGAAGCAAAACTGGGAAGGAGATAGAAAGTGCCAATTAGAATGCAAATTACACACAAATAAACAGTGCAGGGCAATGTCCTTCCCCGTAGATGTAGAATCAAGCTTGAGGCAAGATTTCAATGACAAAGCACTTAAAAACAAATCAATTCATAACAGTAATACAGGATGTCAGCTAATTTTGATCAACAAACTCCATTCTCAAACAAAGGCCTACAATTCATTTTCACTGTGGTGTGGAAGTCCTGAAACTCAAATTTATGTAAAGCAAATTTTCTTCACATTTACCTGTTTATAAGTTTAATATTTCTAAGTTTTAAAAAATGATAAAATGACTGGAGTAAAACATAAAAGTCTGCCGACGCGGCGATTGAAAGAAAAAATAATGCTGGAGAAACTCAGCAGGTCAAATGGTGTACTTTATATAGCAAAGATATAGATAAATAACCAATGTTTTGGGCCTGATCCATTCATCATCAAGGTATGAGCAAAATGTGGGCAGGCATCTGAATAAAATGGGAAGGGGGGGCAGAGAGAAAAGCACAGGCAAGAGGCAATACATGGATAAGGGAGGGAGGACACAACAAGAGGGATGGCTCTATGAATGGAGAGATATGGGAATGGAGAGCTGAAGGAAAGGGGACAGAATTAAGGAAGAGAGGGAGAACGGGGATTGGTCTAGGTGAAACTGGAGAAGACGACATTAATGCCATCTGGTTGGATATAATGACTGGAATAGCATCATTGGAAGTAGGTTTTCAGAGCACAAGTGAAGTCTACCTCTGTTCAAAGGACATAATGCAAAACCTAGACATAAAGTCAAGTTCCTTTGATTGTCAGCACTGCAACCTAGTTACTGAACCACAATTCTCATGCCCAATCTTAATATATTTCCTTATAGGAGTTAAACAGGAGAGTCTGCAGACACTGTGATTGTGGTGTGTAATACACAAAAGTGCTGGAGAAACTCAACAGGTTACGCAGTGACCAGAGGAAACAAAGTTTACGTAACTAATATTTCAGTCCTAAGCCCTTTGTCAAGATCAAATAGTCTAGATGCAGACTGGAAGATCATTTCATTGAGCAGTTTTGCTCTCTTGACTCCAATTATCGGTCTTCACAGTGGCCAACCATTTCAATTCTACACCTCAATCCCATACCATCATGTCTGACCATGGCTTCACGCCTTGCCAAAATGAAACCACTTGTAAATTGGAGGAGCAACACCCAGTATTCCTTCTGGGCATACTCCAATCAGATGGCATGAACATCGACATCACTAATTTCCATTAGGCCCCTCCCCTATATCTCTTTCATTTACCCTCTATCTCCCTTCTTCCAACTCCCACCCCATTCCCTCTCCATTCACAACTACCCCTCCCCTATCCATTCTCAGCTTTTTTCTCTTGTGCCCTCGCACCCATATCCATCTAAGACCCCTTGGCTGTTGGCCTGTGCTTCTCCCTTGCTCCTTCTTCCCACCTTTTATACAGGTGCCTGTCTGCTTATTGGTCATACCTTGATGAAAGGCTCAGGTCTGATGGACGCAGCATAACCTGCCGAGTTTCTCAAGCACTTTAGTGTATCTACAATCACAGTGTCTGCAGAATTTCCTGTTTAACTCAAAGACAAGTTCATCCTTTTTAGGCATGGAGACAAAAACTGTAAATAATACTCTAAATATAATCTGACCAAACTCCTGATAAACCTTGGCAATGTTTTTTTTTGTGCCAGGCTTTCCCTACCTTAAAGGACTAACTTATCTACACAAGCATTCACTTTCTGCATCTCATTAAGCAACAGAACAAGATTCTGTTGTCTACCCATATTTATTAACTTTCCCTGTTTTAAAGGTGTAATTTTTTTGTTTAAATGTTCTTCCTTCCAAACTGAATAATCTCACTTCTTTTTAACCATTCTCTTAACTTCTTCAGAGTAAAACTCAAAAGTCTGCAGACACCTTGAATAAAGTGAAAACACAATGCTGGAGACACTCACCCATTATGTATATAATGGGATAAGTGTACTTATGTAACAAAGATAAATATAATTAACCAACATTTTGGGACTGAGCCATTCATCAAGGAATGAGCAAAATGCAGGTGGGTGCCCAAGCAAAACAAAACACCATTTTATTTGGGCACCTCCCTACATTTTGCTCATAATTTAATGAAAGGCTAGAGCGTGAAACATTGGTTATGTATTCTTATCTTTGCTATATAAAGGACACTGTTTGACCTGATGAGTTTCTCCAGCATTGTGTTTTTATACTTAGGTTTTTTTTAAAAACCTTCCTCATAGTCGTTTTCCCTTCCTTTTATATGGTCAACAAAACATGGATATGTTACACACTGCCTTTCCATTCATTGGTTGTAGAAGTTGTGATTAGCTGGAAGCTGGTGGATATTTCTGCAACATTTCACCAGTAAGCATCTGCCAATCTGAAAAAGACTTTATTACTGTGTCTCTGCTTGCTATCCTTTAACTACATTTCTGCTGAATTACCCAAAACATACGTACCATTATCTAACATAACAGCTAATTTTGTTGTACCTTATCAAATACCTCGAAGTCAGGACCCTCTATGCACAATGAAGTGGAATTAATCTGTCCCAGTCTTGGTGGTACAAAGCCTGAGTATCAAAGTACCAAACACCATTCACTAAAGCCTAGACTTCCTTCTGGACAAAGCATGCTGTCGTAGCTAGACAACAAGATGAGGAAAAATGTAAGACTGCAGGTTTCACAATATAATATATGAAACACTGTACAACTATCAAGGATATCACAAGCCATATTCACATTAAAGAAACTGAATGGGAAAGTGGCTGGAGGGATTATGTTTGAGGTTTATAGGGGTCAGGGTAGATGTGGAGGGGGAAAGCCTGATGGAAAAGGAGAGAGAAGTGGTCATCCTCCTTGAGGTCAGACAAAATTGTTAAGGCAATATCTTGAAAGTTTTAATACCTTCTCTCATTTGGCCCATGCAAAGATAACATGAAATCTTCTATAACCACAATGCATCTGTCCATCGTCAGACATGAACTTTATAAGGATATTTTTACTTCTGGTACTATTTATGGGAGGTCTAGCGAGACTGCTCACAAAACAAACTTCCTTGCTGCACCCTGGTACATGTGACAATAAATTTGAAATTTCAAAACTAAGTATAACTGCAGAATTATCCTTGCATGCAAGAATATTACCATTGGTCACTCTAGACATTCCCCATTATCAACGAGTTTCTAAAACAAGATTACCTTTTCCACCATTTAAAAAAAATCCAAAATACTCATTAACATTTCTCATCAAAACTGAGATGAGCATTTCAGTGGTGTCTGTCTTAAGGTTTGATGTATATTGGTGGCCGGTGGTGCTATTCCCTTTCAGAATACTTTAACGGGAGTCTTGGTGGTTCTTAACACAACTTTCTTATTGACTGCCTTGATCAGACCCACAGCCAGCACAGTCTCTCTCATGAAACAGATGGCAAAGCAACTTAGAGGTGGATATTCAGAAGAGCTCTCCACACCCATGGGCTTATTTGGAACCATGTCAATAATGGCAACGTCACCTGACTTCATAAATTTGGGCCTATCTTCCAAATTCTTGGCAAATCGACAATCAGTTAACCTGCAGACAATGTAGGCAGTGTAACAATCAAGTGACCCTCTTATCAATCTCTCAAGAAACCATCAATCAAGTCCTGACAATCATCATTTGCCTTTCTCCCCCACTGCTCCATATCCATTGAGCATACCTCATTGATTATAAGTAATAAACAGAGGGAAAGGAAGCCAAGGCTAGGGAAAAGCTTTTCTTGCAGAATATGGATCATCAGGGAAGCCAGCAGGATCACTCATGACTTCATCTGTGAAAAGTGGATCCAGCTGCAGCTCCTGACAAGCTAATAGCTAAGGAATGGGAGCTGGAGTTGGATGAGCTCTGGATCATTTGGTGGCAAATAGGAGTTACAGGAACACTATCACACCTAGGAGGCAGAAGGTGGTTAGAGGGGTAACAGCCAGGAGATAGAAAGGGAACAGGCAGGGAGTGCAGGGCACATCTGTAGCTATTCCCCCCAATAACAAGTATACCATTTTGGATATGATTGGGGGGACCTACCAGGGGCAAGCCACAGTGATCACATCTCTGGCATGGTGCCTGGTCCTATGGCTAAGAAGGGAAGGGAGGAGAAGAGACGAGCTGTAGTGAGAGGGATTCCATAGTTAGGGGGACAGATAAGAGATTCTGTGGAAGAGGGCAAGTATCCCGGAAGGTATGTTGCCACCCTGGTGCCAGGATCTGAGATATCTCAGATCAAGTTCACAGCATTCTAAGGGAGGAGGTTGAGCAGCCAGATGTCGTAGTCCATATAGGAACCAATGACGTGGGTAGGAAGTGTGAAGAGTCCTGCTAGGAGAGTTCAAGGAATTAAACGATAAGTTGAAGGACAGACCTCCAGGGTTGTGATCTCAGGATTGCTACCCATGCCTGGCTAAATACATGGTACAGGAAGGAAGGCTTCAGGTTTCTGGTTCATTGGGCTCTCTTTCAGAGAAGGTGGGTCAGTTTGCATCTGAACTGGAGGGGACTGATATCCTGCAAGAAGGCTTGATGATGTGAAAATTGTATGCATCTTTAGAAGTCAATGGGTTGTATGTGGTGGAAGTGTTCTCAGGTGCATGCATCTATTCCAATGCAAGGAGTATTGTAGGAAAGGTAGATGAGCTTAGTATGGATTGCCACATAGAATTATGACATTTTAGCTATTAGTTGCAGGAGGGACAGGGCAGGCAGCTCAATACTCTGGGCATCCATTGCTTTAGATGCGATAGAATGGGGGTGGGGGATGGGTAAGAAAGGGAGAGGAGTGGCATTGGTCGTCGGGGAAAATATCATAGCTGTGCTCAGGCATGACAGATACCAGAGGAGTCATCTACTGAGGCTATATGGGTGGAGCTGAGGAAAGAGAAAGGTATGACAACACTCATGCAGTTGTTTTATAGACCGCCTAATAGTCAACAAAAATTGGAGGAACAAGTCTGCAGAGAGATAGCAGACAGCTACAGTAAACATAAGGTTGTGATAGAGGAGATTTAAATTTTCCACATATTGACAGGGACTCCTTTACTATAAAAGGGCTGGATGGCTTGGAATTTGTCAAATGT